>NC_057798.1:460640988-460761711 GCF_018294505.1 Triticum aestivum | reverse complement strand
CGTTTGAATGTACATAGTACGAGACTTAATATCGATGTTTCAATTCGATGTACATTGTAATATTTGAACTGAGGACCATGCATACGAGTAATTATTTCGAATTCGTGCCATACTAAGTTTCAAAAAGTTGACATTGACTCAATTTCGTGTGCTTTTTTTAGGTCATATGTTTGAATCCATCCAAAAGTTTTCTCACTACCATGGTGTTCATCATATACATATGATTTTTTATTAAAAAAGTAGCATGGATACAGTGAAATGCGGAATCCACGTTAGAATTGGGGATCGCTACGCGACACACACTCTAATTCAAATAACTAATTATGTGACACACACTCTAATCCACGTTAGCATGGATACCATTTCGAATTTTTTTAAATAACTCCTCATTAATTAATTTATAGTACTCCCTCTGTTCACTTTTATAAGACCTTGAAGACATTTCAGACAATGTGCAAAACAGTTCATTTTAAGTTGTCTGAAATGAGTTACAAAAGTGAACGGAGGGAGTATCTCATTTCGAATGACTAATCATTGCAAGGAAAACACGGGCACGGTAATACATATAGATTCGTTTGCAAATGAAAGAAGATTCGTTTGCAAATGAAAGAAGATTCGTTTGCATTCTCAAATGTGGGCACACTAGGCAGACCAGGGTTGTGTCGGGGTGGACGCTGCTTCGGTGCCTTAAAGGCACCTGCCTTTGGGTCACTGACATGTGGGCCATCCACCTGTTGGGCCCACATGTCATGGACTCAAAAGCAGGTGCCTTAAGGCACCGAAGCATAGTCCTGTCGGGGTGGTCGCGTGTGTCGGACGGACGCATAGCACCCAGCCACCCAACCCCTCCCTCGTCCCTCCCCCCCCCCACTCCCTCCCCCACCTCCCCCCAAAAAAGGTTGATGACAAAATAAGTTCGCGCTTTCATGTTTCGGATTGAAATATTTGGCGGCCCCAATTCCAGCCCTGCAAAATCTCTCTTCTCCACTGTCCCCTTCCGCGCCCAGATTGCTCAAATCCCTAATTCGCCGCCAACCCAAGCAAAGTTCAAATCGCCCCTCATCTCGTCTCTTTCCCCACCTCTGTGCCGGACGACGACGACGAAGACGACGGTCGCGCTTCACCACCGCACCGGAGCTACCTCATCTACGCCCTCGTCCACCGCACCGGGTGGTCCACCGACAACGTTGGCCACTGCAACTGATGTGCCTCACAGACACGGACTTCCACTGCATCAGGTGCGCTTCACCGACGCCGCCTCCCAGCTCACCAGGGCTACTTCACCGAGCACATCATCGCACCTCCGCACCCCGAGGCCATTGGGGCTTCACCAATGGTCTCGTCCACCGCATCATAGCGCTCTGCTGCCACTCAAGATCTGCATCTGTGCGCGGCCAGCCAATGCCAGCGCATCATGCTCAACGGCTCTGAAGTGACCCGCACTCTAGCTAGGCGAGCATGCCCAAACGCCGGCCCGAACTAGGTATCCACACATCACTCCCTTGTGCACTGTTCCGACTATGTTTGGATATCCTTTCACTGCTCTCTTAGCTTACACGCCTATGCAACTCTGACTTTAACTCTTATTTCTTCTGGAGATATCATCTGAAACAAGCAAATCCATTTTTAGCGAAGCATGACGGTGCTACGGGATCTGGTACACATCCTGCACACCCGTATAACCTTGTAAATATCTGTCCTCCGGTACAACATCAAGGTCGATTCCTCTTATTTGGTCAACCATTCGCCATGTAAAAATGTAGAGGGGGATGCAAGGAGCACAAGGCCTGCACATCCAAACAAGTGGTAACATGGACTTGTACATGGAACATCCCAAGCGCAAGCAGAGCTACAATGAGCCTGTACAACGAGCTAGCGTAAGTCCCTGCATTTCATTTAATTCATACTAGTATTCGTGTATGATTTGTGTGCAGTGGCGGATCCACGAATTCAAGTTACCAGGGGCGAACTTAAAAAATACGAAGGCACTTGCACTCCGGAAATCAACATAACTTGAGAAATGTGAAGCTACATGTACTTTGAAAACCAGCTAATGATCCAAAGTAGTTTAGATTATAAACACTAAATGATGCAAGCACCAAAAAACACAAAATGCAACATGGTGTACAAGGACTACAAACATGGTCTGTACCTGCTTGAATTATTCGTTCTCTGGCTGAAAATATCAAAGTGTAATTGCACCTATAACCAGTGCGCAAACTGCATATCAATATATCTATCCTGCACACGTATGCCAATAGTTTCAAACAACAGATTAGAAAAGTATTTATGCTATGTTGTCATGATACGGGGACTTTCTCATAGATGGCCTTGACGTTTCCTCAAGCTATGAAAATGCACTATAATTTGCTTGTCATCAATGCCTGCAAATCTCTGTCTCTCTGAACATAGCAGATCATCATTAGACAATAAATCCTTCAATGAGCTTTCAAAGTGCTTTCATTAGATCCCTCATTAGACACTATATGTTCATCACCAGGAGCATGTAAAATGTTTGCATCAAATCCTTCATTAGCAGTCTGTTCATTAAACACTTCAGGCTCAAGAACAATATGAGCTTGTATGTTTGCATCGGAAACTTGATTAGATACATCAGATTCAGTCAGTTCAGTATTGATTGGGGGAGTTATAAAATAAGTAGAAATTGGTTTCATTTTCTCATAGATTCCCTACATACAAACATTTTTACAACACCGTCAGGTTTAACTATTGGCCAGAAATTGAAGAGTTGAATTAGATATAATCAGGGATGTGATGTACCTGCTCGTTGCACATGCTACTCTTGCAAGCTGCGACCGTCCGTTTGCGCAAGCTCGATGCCATGCCCGTGCTGCCTCCCACGCAGGCTACACCCAGGGTTGGATCTTCATCTTCTTGTCCTTCCTTTCGCTTGAAGCCCGACAACCACCCTCCAACGAGGGTGCGAGGAAGTGCTGTGTCGGTCTGTCCAGCGGCGGCTAGGTTAGGAGCGAACCAGACTAGAGGCTGGAGTGAATGAATTGGGATTTTTCCTGCTATTGATCGATATGGGAGGCGCTCGTTTGGGCCGCGAGCCTGCTATAGGGCCTGCCTTGCACTTATGTTATTGGCCCATCCAAATTGAAACATTTTCTTCATTTTTTACATTGTCTGCTCGTGCGTTGGGATGAACAAAACTAGCCTGGGCCAACCTGGACGACTCAAACTAGGTGCACACTTTCCAGCCACCTGAGGCGGTTGCCCATACCAGCCCCTATGGTGGTGTCGCCCCCTTTTTGCGTGTATGATTGGGTAGTGAAAAATATTCCAGTGGCACTTTTGATTTACCCACGGAATGGTTGAATTGCTTGCTTCACTGAGTTTGCCAATAATGTGAAGGATGCCAGTCTTTTCATCCTATTGTAGATTGCTTAGATCTTGATATGCCAAAAGTAATCGCATGAAATATAACATATCCAGTGTGATGTGTGTGGCTACAACTAGTCTGACTACATGTCCTCATATAACATATCAAGGACGCACCATCTTACCAGATTAACCATTCGACTTACCAATGCAGTGTGGGAAGAAGAAATATTGGGACTACGTATCCAAGCAATTGATGTCATGGACTCCTTCGTACAACCCTGTAAGCGAAAAAGAAGTTGCAGTGTGCCTGTACAAAGAACTAGCATAAGTTCAGTTACCTGCTTCTCGGAATTTTAGGTAGCCACTTATTGCAAAATTGTTCAATTACGTTGCTTGGCTTAATTTAGTTTGCTACTGATTACATAATGCCACAGCCTGTTAATCCTATTGTAGACTGCGCCTATCTATGTGTTTGATACTTACTGTTAAGAATTACCTGTTTGCCTTAACTTAAATAGTTACTTGTTTGTTTAACGGCTTTGCTGCTGCAACAACGGGTTACAATGATGTTAATAACTACTTTTTAGCATCCAATTGAAACTCTTTAATTCCTTGTTTGTTTAACTGGTTTGCTGTTATAACTCCCAGTTGAGATCTTTTGCTAACTTCAGCTTTTCTGAATCCAATCGAAACTTTAATGGCAAAACAGGTTAGCCCAAGATCAAAGAGCGAGGTCCCCATGGACGTTGCATCATCCCACATGAGTGGCACCAGCCCAATCGTGCATTATGAATTGCCAACTATTGGTGCTCTAGAGGCTAAACAAGTGGTAGAAAGAGATTCTGCTTCTGCACTTAGAGATGAAGTTGACATGTTGAGGAAGCAAACATCACATTCACAAGCAGTACTCAAGACAAACCATTAAATATTTGGTGGATTTCAAAACGAAGCAAGCTGAGACTTACCACATTGTTAAGGTCCTGAAGGAAAAAAGGAAACTAAATTCCCACTTGGTAGATAATAGGTGAAATGTTCTTTCCATCGTTGAATAACCTTTGTGTTGTTTGTTCATGTAATCAATCAAACCATTTGTTTTAGAGATCACGTAATAATTGTTTTCTGTTTTTTGGTTTTTGGTTTGTAATTTTATTTGAGCACAAGTTTGTATTAATTGATAAGACTCGGAGACATTTCATTTGGATTGTTGTGCCAGACCTACAAATATGCCAATCGGGCTGAATGTGCATTCAGCAATAATAGTAGTATAGATGGACCATAAGTGGCACGCATCGGAAAGGGCCAAGATGCTGGCTAAAAAAGGATGCTGTTGTAGCAAAAAAAAGTACAACGGCCTGGTTATGTATGTTAGTTGATATTATTGATCCATATACTCTATAAGTGTTTATATGTTTGTTAGTTCTGTACATTCTTGGTTGATTGACTCCGTATTTGAATCTTGACATATCGCTTGTGTACATATCTAAATGGGAGTACACATTATGTTGCGTGTGACATTTGAGATGGACATGAAGTGTTCCAAATATTTGAATTCACCTTAAACTGGATTCCAGCTTCCGAATTTGAGTATCGGCATTTGTAAACCATATTCATATATGACAGTGGAATAGATCTTTGTCATCCTTTTGAAGATATATAAAAACACATAGAATGATTTATAAAGATTCATATAGGAATACAAAATGGATTCGAATTTAGTTGCCAGGGTAAACATGGATGCTTGTTGTCCCAAAATTCGAAAGAAGCGGCAAAATGTCCAGTCCCATGTCGGCTGCCCGAAGCCAAGTGTTTGGGAGATGGAAATTACTGTCTACCCATTACACGAACAATCCATCGGCCCGATTTCCACTGCTCTAAATAGGGGTAGGTTAGTAACTTCAATTAGACGTGACACGACCGCCTCTGAGCCCATTCCGACACGGTGGGCGTCAAACATGGGCGGCAAAACACATTTGATTCAAGCTCGTCCGAAAGACCTCTGTTTCTCCCTCCATTCCCCATTCATACACGGTGGGCGGAAAACAAACTCGACTCGGCCGAAACCGATGTAGGCAAATATTTTCAATAGGGGCAGGTTTGTAACTTCACTCAGACGTGACACAACCGCCCTACCTGTCAGCCATGTTCATACATCGTGGGTGCCAACCATGGGCACCAACCATCCTCTCCTCGCCCGAAATCGCTCTGGGCAAATATTGGCGAGATGCGAGATTACTGTCCTATCCCCAACCGACGAGACATCCAAATTTTAAATGGGGGCTAAGTTCGTAACATTCCCATATTTCAGACAGGTGCGTCCCGAAAACATGGTTCCCTGTACCTCTCCCTCCATTTTTCCATTCATACACCGTCCGTGCTAGAACACCATCCCCACACCAGCATCCGTCCACCACCCCATCCATCGCCGCCGTCCTCCACCACATCCATCACCACCGTCCTCCACCATGCCGGAGCGCCTACCAAGACTGTGTCGTCCTCTGCTAGAGATGGACGTTTCTCATCGACGGCGATGGACCAATAGCCTTGCATCACGTCCTCTCGCTTCATCGGTGCCGTCGTCCTCTTTGCCGGGGCCGCTCATACGACCTTCTCTTCCACCGCAACAAGAATTATGCCCCGATGCACCCGTCTACCGTCGCAGATCTGCTTCAACGCCACCGACAGCCATCGCACCCCCGATGCCTACACGGCACCGCAAGAGAGGTGGTACTTCATATATCCTCAACTTTTTGATCTCAACCAGAAAATAGATCTTAACTTGGTTACTCTACTTTCTTTTCAGCTCTTAGAATTTAGTTCTTAGTTCGAAGCAAACAATGGAGGCTAAATATCATTTCTCCGGTTTGCAGCTTCAAATCTGCCATGGCACAGTCATAATACGGTTTAATTGATCATGCTTAGGGTTTAATTGATCATGTTGGTTCTGTGGTGGTTTCTTGAATAAATCGGAGGGGAAACCCTCTTTTGCTAAAAAAATATGCTTAGAGTTTCCCCCTTTTATGATCACTATACAATCAGAATACGTGCTTCGTGTCATAATAACACTACTCCACCCATCAAGCTAAACAAGCTTAGTTGTTCAAATACGAATCTGATATTATTAAATAAGTGTTGTTTAATTGGTCAGCTAAATGTTCCTAAATTAGTTTCGAGAATGCATGTTCGCCGCTCGGGTGTGTATCTCTACAAGGTGCCCACTGTGGGCCGGCCCACCTTGGGATTTTGGGTCGTCCCAGGCCCCGATTCCCCTCTGTTCTGCTGCGCGCTTCCGATCTCTACTTGCCCCTAGCCGCCTGCCTCGCCGGTGACTTGCCGTCCCCGGACGGGATGACTCTAGGAGGAGATGCCGGACTAACAGGAGGCCAGGAGCCGCTCGCCCAATAGCATCACTGCTGCCCGGGTGCACCGCCGTTGAGGGAGTCATGGATTAGGGGGTGTCCGGACAGCCGGACTATATACTTTGGCCGGACTGTTGGACCGTGAAGATACAAGACTCAAGACTTCGTCCCGTGTCCAGATGGGAGTCTCCTTTGCATGGAAGACAAGCTTGGCGATCCGGATATTAGATCTCCTTCTTTGTAACCGACTCTGTTTAAACCCTAGCCCCCTCCGGTGTCTATATAAACCGAAGGGTTTGATCCGTATAGGGACAATCATAATCATCATAGGCTAGCTTCTTGGGTTTAGCCTCTATGATCTCGTGGTAGATCAACTCTTGTAATACTTGTTGGGGAACGTAGCAGAAATTCAAAATTTTCTATGCATCACCAAGACCAATCTATGGAGTAACTAGCAACGAGAGAGAGGGGAGTGCATCTTCATACCCTTGAAGATCGTGATGCGGAAGCGTTGCAAGAACGCGGTCGGTGGAGTCGTTCACTAAGCGATTCAGATCGCGGTCGAATCCGATCTAAGCACCGAACAACGGTGCCTCCGCGTTCAACACACGTACAGCCCGGGGACGTCCCCTCCTTCTTGATCCAGCAAGGGGAGAGGAGAAGTTGACGGAGAGCTCCGGCAGCACGACGGCGTGGTGGTGGAGCTTGCAGTTCTCCGGCAGGGCTTCGCCAAGCACTATTGAGGAGGAGGTGGAGTTGGAGAAGGGGAGGGCTGCGCCAGGGGCAAGGGTGAAGCTCCCATGCGCCTCCCCACTATATATAGGGGTGGAGGGGGCTGGTTTCTTGCCCTCCAAGTCCATTGGGGCGTTGGCAAATGTGGAGGAAAGAAATCCCATCATTTCCTTCCCCACCGATTGTTATCCCCCCTTTTTAGGGATCTTGATCTTATCCCTTCGGGATATGATCTTGTTCCTTCTAAGGGGGATCTTGGTACGCCTTGACCAGGGGTGTGGGGCCTTGCCTCCACTACCCACGTTCATGTGGGTCCCCCCATGCAGGTGGGCCCCACTCTGGAACCTTCTAGAACCTTCCCGATACAATACCGAAAAATCCCAAACATTTTCCGGTGGCCAAAATAGGACTTCCCATATATAAATCTTTACCTCCGGACCATTACGGAACTCCTCGTGACGTCTAGGATCTCATCCGGGACTCTGAACAACATTCAGTAACTGCACACTAATTCCCATAACAACTCTAGCGTCACCGAACCTTAAGTGTGTAGACCCTACGGGTTCGGGAATCATGCAGACATGACCGAGACAGCTCTCTGGCCAATAACCAACAGCGGGATCTGGATACCCATGTTGGCTCCCACATGTTCCATAATGATCTCATCGGATGAACCACGATGTCAAGGATTCAAGCAATCCCGTATACAATTCCCTTTGTCAATCGGTATGTTACTTGCCCGAGATTCAATCGTTGGTATCCCAATACCTCGTTCAATCTCGTTACCGGCAAGTCACTTTACTCGTTCCGTAATGCATGATCCCGTGACTAACTACTTAGTCACATTGAGCTCATTATGATGATGCATTACCTAGTGGGCCTAGAGAT
Organism: Triticum aestivum; assembly: GCF_018294505.1. NCBI lineage: Eukaryota > Viridiplantae > Streptophyta > Magnoliopsida > Poales > Poaceae > Triticum > Triticum aestivum. Next base: position 460,753,387 of record NC_057798.1, on the reverse strand, counting down.
ACCTCTCCGTCACACAGAGTGACAAATCCCAGTCTTGATTCATGCCAACCCAACAGACACTTTCAGAGATACCCGTAGTGCACCTTTATAGCCACCCAGTTACGTTGTGACGTTTGGCACACCCAAAGCATTCCTACGGTATCCGGGAGTTGCACAATCTCATGGTCTAAGGAAATGATACTTGACATTAGAAAAGCTTTTAGCAAACGAACTACACGATCTTGTGCTATGCTTAGGATTGGGTCTTGTCCATCACATCATTCTCCTAATGATGTGATCCCATTATCAATGACATCCAATGTCCATGGTCATGAAACCATAACCATCTATTGATCAACGAGCTAGTCAACTAGAGGATCACTAGGGACATGTTGTGGTCTATGTATTCACACATGTATTACGGTTTCCAGTTAATACAATTATAGCATGAACAATAGACAATTATCATGAACAAGGAAATATAATAATAACCATTTTATTATTGCCTCTAGGGCATATTTCCAACAGTCTCCCACTTGCACTAGAGTCAATAATCTAGTTCACATCACTATGTGATTGTAATGAATCCAACACCCATTGGGTTTGATCATATCTCGCTTGTGAGAGATGTTATTAGTCAGCGGGTCTGAATCTTTCAGATCCGTGTGTGCTTTAAAAATCTCTATGTCATCTCCTAGATGCAGCTACCACGCGCTATTTGGAACTATTCCAAATAACTGCTCTACTCTATGAATCCGGTTTACTACTCAGAGTCATCCGGATTAGTGTCAAAGTTTGCATCGGCGTAACCCTTTATGACGAACTCTTTTACCACCTCCATTATCGAGAAAATTCCTTAGTCCACTAATTACTAAGGATAACCTTGACCGCAGTGCTGTGATCCATTCCTGGATCACTCTTGTACCCCTTGACTAACTCATGGCAAGGCACACTTCAGGTGCGGTACACATCATAGCATATTGTGGAGCCTACGTCTAAAGCATAGGGGACGACCTTCGTCCTTTCTCTCTCTTCTGCCGTGGTTAGGTCTTGAGTCTTACTCAATACTCACACCTTACAGCCAAGAACTCCTTCTTTGCTGATCTATTTTGAACTCCTTCAAAATCTTCTCACGGTATGTGTTCATTTGGAAGTACTATTAAGCGTTTTGATCTATTCTTATAGATCTTGATGCTCAATGTTCAAGTAGCTTAATCCAGGTTTTCCATTGAAAATCACTTTTCAAATAACCCTATGTGCTTTCCAGAAATTCTACATCATTTCTGATCAACAATATGTCAACAACATATACTCATCAGAAATTCTATAGTGCTCCCACTCACTTCTTTGGAAATACAAGTTTCTCATAAACTTTGTATAAACCCAAAATCTTTGATCATCTCATCAAAGCGTATATTCCAACTCTGAGACGCTTACTCTAGTCCTTAGAAGGATTGCTGGAGCTTTGCATACTTGTTAGCATCTTTCAGGATTGTCAAAACCTTCTGGTTGTATCACATACAACCTTTCCTCAAGAAAATCGTCGTGGAAACAATGTTTTGACATCCTATCTGCAAGATTTCATAAATAATGCAGTAACTGCTAATATAATTCCAACAGACTCTTAGCATCGCTACGAGTGAGAAAGTCTTATCGTAGTCAACTCCTTGAACTTGTCGGAAAACATCTTTAGCGACAAGTCGAGCTTTCTTAATGGTGACACTTACCATCATTGTCCGTCTTCCTTTTAAAATCCATCTGTACCCAACAGCCTTACGACCATGAAGTAGTTCTTCCAAAGTCTATACTTTGATTTCATACATGGATCCTCTCTCGGATTTCATGGCCTCGAGCCATTCGTCGGAATCCGGGCTCACCATCGCTTCTCCATAGCTCGTAGGTTCATTGTTGTCTAGCAACATGACCTTCAAGACAGGATTACCGCACCACTCTAAAGCAGTACGCGTCCTTGTCGACCTACGAGGTTTGGTAGTGACTTGATCCGAAGTTTCATGATCACTATCATCAGCTTCCACTTCAACTGGTGTAGGCACCACAAGAACAACTTCATGTGCCCTGCTACACACTAGTTGAAGTGACGGTTCAATAACATCATCAAGTCTCCACCATCCTCCCACTTAATTCTTTCGAGAGAAACTTTTCCTCGAGAAAGGACCCGATTCCAGTAACAATTCCTTTTGCTTCCGGATTTGAGACAGGAGGTATACCCAACTATTTTTTGGTGTCCTATGAAGATGCATTTATCCGCTTTGGGTTCGAGCTTATCAGCCTGAAACTTTTTCACATAAGTGTGGCAGCCCCAAACTTTATAAGAAATGACAGCTTAGGTTTCTCTAAACCATAGTTCATACAGTGTCATCTTAATGGAATTGTGTGGTGCCCTATTAAAGTGAATGCAGTTGTGTCTAATGCCTAACCCATAAACGATAGTGTCAATTTGATAAGAGACATCATGGTATGCACCATATCCAATAGGGTGCAGTTACGATGTTCGGACACACCATCACACTATGGTGTTCCAGGCGGTATTAGTTGTGAAACAATTTCCACAATGTATTAATTGTGTGCCAAACTCGTAACTCATATATTTATCTCTATGATCATATCATAGACATTTGATCCTCTTGTCACGACGATCTTCAACTTCACTCTGAATTACTTGAACCTTTCAATAATTCAGATTTGTGTTTCATCAAGTAAATATACTAAGAATCTACTCAAATCATCTGTGAAGTAAGAGCATAACGATATTCACTGCGTGCCTCAGCACTCATTGGATTGCAAACATCAAATGTATTACTTCCAACAAGTTTCTCTCTTGTTCCATCTCACTGAAAACGAGGCCTTTCAGTCATCTTGCCCATGTGGTATGATTTGCATGTCTCAAGTGATTCAAAAATAAGTGAGTCCAAACGATCCATCTGCATGGAGTTTCTTCATGCGTATATACCAATAGACATGGTTCGCATGTCTCAATCTTTTCAAAAACTAGTGAGTCCAAAGATCCATCAATATGGAGCTTCTTCATGCGTTTTATACCAATATGACTTAAGTGGCAGTGCCACAAGTAGGTGGTACTATCATTACTATCTTTTATCTATTGGCACGAACATGTGTTCGATCGAGATTCAATAAACCATTCATTTTAGGTGCAAGACCGTTGAAGGTATTACTCAAATAAATAGAGTAACCATTATTCTCCTTAAATGAATAACCGTATTGCGATAAACATAATCCAATCATGTTTATGCTCAACGCAAACACCAAATAACAATTATTTAGGTTTAACACCAATCTCAATGGTAGAGGGAGCAGGCGATGCTTGATCACATCAACCTTGGAAACACTTCCAATACACATCGTCATCTCACCTTTAGCTAGTCTCTGTTTATTCCGTAGCTCTTTTATTTCGAGTTACTAACACTTAGCAACCGAACCGGTATCTTAATACTCTGGTGCTACTAGGAGTACTAGTAAAGTACACATTTAATACAATGTATATCCAATATACTTCTGTCAACCTTGCCAGCCTTCTCATCTACCAAGTATCTAGGGTAGTTCTACTTCAGTGACCGTTCCCTCATTATAGAAGCACTTAGTCTCGGGTTTGGGTTCAACCCTGGGTTTCTTCACTAGAGCAGCAACTGATTTGTCGTCTCATGAAGTATCCCTTCTTGCCCTTGCCCTTCTTGAAAGTAGTGGTTTTACTAACCATCAACAATTGATGCTCCTACTCGATTTCTACTTTCGCGGTGTCAAACATCGCAAATTGCTCAAGGATCATCATGTCTATCCCTGATATGTTATAGTTCATCACGCAACTCTAATAGCTTGGTGGCAGTGACTATGGAGAACCATCACTATCTCATCTGGAAGATTAACACCCACTCGATTCAAGTGATTGTAGTACTCAGAAAATCTGAGCACATGCTCAACGATTGAGCTTTATCCCTTTGTTTGCAGGTTAAGAAACTTGTCGGAGGTCTCATACCTCTTGACGTGGGCACGAGCCTGAAATCCTAATTTCAGCTCCTGGAACATCTCATATGTTCTGCGATGTTTCAAAAAATGTCTTTGTTGCCTCAATTCTAAACCGTTTAACATTACGCACTGAACTATCACGTAGTTATCAAAACGTGTATGTCAGATGTTCGCAACATCCACAAACGACGCTCGAGGTTCAGCACACCGAGCGGTGCATTAAGGACATAAGCCTTCCGTGCAGCAATGAGGATAATCCTCAGTATACGGACCCAGTCCGCATAATTGCTACTATCAACTTTCAACTAAAATTTTCTCTAGGAACATATCTTAAACAGTAGAACTAAAGCGCAAGCTACGACATAATTTGCAAAGTCTTTTTGACTATGTTCATGATCATTAAGTTCATCTAATGAACTCCCACTCAGATAGACATCCCTCTAGTCATCTAAGTGATACATGATCCGAGTCAACTAGGCCGTGTCCGATCATCATGTGAGACGGACTAGTCATCATCGGTGAACATCTCCATGTTGATCGTATCTACTATACGACTCATGTTCGACCTTTCGGTCTCTTGTGTTCCGAGGCCATGTCTGTACATGCTAGGCTCGTCAAGTTAACCTAAGTGTTTTGCGTGTGTAAATCTGGCTTACACCCATTGTATGTGAACGTTAGAATCTATCACACCCGATCATCACATGGTCCTTCGAAACAATGAACTTTCGCAACGGTGCATAGTTAGGGGGAACACTTTCTTGAAATTTTAATGAGGGATCATCTTATTTATGCTACCATTGTTCTAAGAAAAAAGATGTAAATATGACAAACATCACATGCAAATCATAAAGTGACATGATATGGCCAATATCATCTTGCGCCTTTGATCTCCATCTTGAGGCACGACATGATCACCTTCGTCATCAGCATGACACCATGATCTCCATCATCATGATCTCCATCATCATGATCTCCATCATCATGATCTCCATCATCATGTCTTCATGAAGTTGTCTCGCCAACTATTACTTTTACTACTATGGCTAACGGTTTAGCAATAAAGTAAAGTAATTACATGGCATTTTCAATGACACGCAGGTCATACAATAAATTAAGACAACTCCTATGGCTCCTGCCGGTTGTCATACTCATCGACATGCAAGTCGTAATTCCTATTACAAGAACATGATCAATCTCATACATCACATATATCATTCATCATATTCTTTTGGCCATATCACATAACATAGCATACCCTGCAAAAACAAGTTAGACGTCCTCTAATTATTATTGCATGTTTTATGTGGCTGCTATGGGTTTCTGGCAAGAACATTTCTTACCTACGCCAAAACCACAACGTGATATGCCAATTGCTATTTACCCTTCATAAGGACCCTTTTCATCGAATCCGATCCGACTAAAGTGGCAGAGACTGGCACCCGCTAGCCATCTTATGCAACAAGTGCATGTCAGTCGGTGGAACCTGTCTCACGTAAGCGTACGTGTAAGGTCGGTCCAGGCCGCTTCATCCCACGATGCCGCCGAATCAAGATAAGACTAGTAGTGGCAAGTAAATTGACAAAATTGACGCCCACGACAACTCGTGTTCTACTCGTGCATAGAAACTACGCATAAACCTAGCTCTGATACCACTGTTGGGGAACGTAGCAGAAATTCAAAATTTTCTATGCATCATCAAGATCAATCTATGGAGTAACTAGCAACGAGAGAGAGGGGAGTGCATCTTCATACCCTTGAAGATCGCGATGCGGAAGCGTTGCAAGAACACGGTCGGTGGAGTCGTTCAATAAGCGGTTCAGATCACAGTCGAATTCGATCTAAGCACCGAACAACGGTGCCTCCACGTTCAACACATGTACAGCCCGGGGACGTCTCCTCCTTCTTGATCCAGCAAGGGGAGAGGAGAAGTTGACGGAGAGCTCCGACAGCACGATAGCGTGGTGGTGGAGCTTGCAGTTCTCCGGCAGGGCTTCGCCAAGCACTACTGAGGAGGAGGTGGAGTTGGAGAGGGGGAGGGCTGTGCCAGGGGAAAGGGTGAAGCTCCCATGCGCCTCCCCACTATATATAGGGGTGGAGGGGGCTGGTTTCTTGCCCTCCAAGTCCATTGGGGAATTTGCAAAGGTGGAGGAAAGAAATCTCATCATTTCCTTCCCCAACGATTGTTATCCCCCCTTTTTAGGGATCTTGATCTTATCCCTTCGGGATATGATCTTATTCCTTCTAAGGGGGATCTTGGTATGCCTTGACCAGGGGTGTGGGGCCTTGCCTCAACTACCCACGTTCATGTGGGTCCCCCCATGCAGGTGGGCCCCACTCCGGAACCTTCTAGAACCTTCCCGGTACAATACCGAAAAATCCCGAACATTTTCCGGTGGCCAAAATAGGACTTCCCATATATAAATCTTTACCTCCGGACCATTCCGGAACTCCTCGTGACGTCCGGGATCTCATCCGGGACTCCGAACAACATTCAGTAACTGCACACTAATTGCCATAACAACTCTAGCGTCACCGAACCTTAAGTGTGTAGACCCTACGGGTTCGGGAATCATGCAGACATGACCGAGACAGCTCTCTGGCCAATAACCAACAGCTGGATCTGGATACCCATGTTGGCTCCCACACGCTCCACGATGATCTCGTCAGATGAACCACGATGTCAAGGATTCAAGCAATCCCGTATACAATTCCCTTTGTCAATTGGTATGTTACTTGCCCGAGATTTGATCGTCGATATCCCAATACCTCGTTCAATCTCGTTACCGGCAAGTCACTTTACTCGTTCCGTAATGCATGATCCCGTGACTAACTACTTAGTCACATTGAGCTCATTATGATGATGCATTACCGAGTGGGCCCAGAGATACCTCTCCGTCACACGGAGTGACAAATCCCAGTCTTGATTCATGCCAACCCAACAGACACTTTTGGAGATACCCGTAGTGCACCTTTAGAGCCACCCAGTTATGTTGTGACGTTTGGCACACCGAAAGCATTCCTACGGTATCCGGGAGTTGCACAATCTCATGGTCTAAGGAAATGATACTTGACATTATAAAAGCTTTTAGCAAACGAACTACACGACCTTGTGCTATGCTTAGGATTGGGTCTTGTCCATCACATCATTCTCCTAATGATGTGATCCCGTTATCAATGACATCCAATGTCCATGGTCATGAAACCATAACCATCTATTGATCAACGAGCTAGTCAACTAGAGGCTCACTAGGGACATGTTGTGGTCTATGTGTTCACACATGTATTACGGTTTCCAGTTAATACAATTATAGCATGAACAATAGACAATTATCATGAACAAGGAAATATAATAATAACCATTTAATTATTGCCTCTAGGGCATATTCCAACAATACTCATATCATCAAGATCAATCAAGCAGGAAGTAGGCTTTTACCTCCATCGAGAGGGCCCGAACCTGGGTAAAACATCGTGTCCCTTGCCTCCTGTTACCATTAGCCTTGGACGCACAAATCGGGACCCCCTACCCGAGATCCGCCGGTTTTGACACCGACATTGGTGCTTTCATTGAGAGTTCCTCTGTGTCGTCGCCGCAAAGCTCGATGGCTCCTTCAATCATCAACAACAATGTGGTCCAGGGTGAGACTTTCCTCCCCGGACAGAACTTCGTGTTCGGCAGCTTCACACTGCTGGCCAATTCGTTTGGCCATCTGGAGCAGATTGACAGCTACGCCCCTGGCCATCAGGCCAGGTTTTGGAACTTGAACTACATGGCCGACGTCTGCGGAGACTCGATCTTCGACGGATTCGGGCCCACGTCAGGAGCGCCGAACTGTCACGATGAGCACGGATTAGACTTGCTGTCGGACAATACTCGGGATATCGCACCCGCGGGAGCTCCGGACATAAATCCGGGGCAGATTGCGTTGTCCGGGGATGGGTGGATAGACCCCGCCTCTGAGGCCGCACACTCATCGGCGGTAGAGCCGAACACAGACTCCACCCCCAAGGAAGCCTGTGTTATCGGACCCCCGGACTCGTGTCCGGCTATAGGTTCTTGACCATGCACCCCAGAGCCCGCCGAATCTGGTTGGGCTCCGGTACTAGAGTTCACCACTGTGGATATCTTCCGGCACTCGCCCTTCGGCGACATGCTAAACTCATTAAAGTCTCTCTCTTTGTCAGGAGACTCTTGGCCGAACTATGTCCGGCTCGAGTGGGAAGCAGGCGACGAGGGAATTCGCTGCCCACCCACCACCCACTTCATTGCCATTGTCGATGATGTGGCCGACATGCTTGACTTCGACTCTGAAGACATCGACGGTGTGGACGCCGATGTAGAAGATGAACAGGAACTACCGCCCACGGGGCGATGGACAGCCACCTCCTCATATGATATATACATGGTGGACACTCCGAAAGAAACCAATGGCGATGAGGCAATGGAGGATAACCCCTCAAGGAAGAAGGCAAAGTATGAATGTCATCAGCGCCGCCCCAAGCCCCGCCACAACAATACCGGCACAGGAGTCGAAAACAATTTGGATGTTGCCAAAGATGAATACAATCTCGATCAGCCTGCCTTCGAGCAGGCTGGACAGGCGACGGACGGACACTTGGAGGAGGACAACTACACCCCCCCTTCGAAGACGAGGTGAGCCTCGGCGACGATGAATTTGGCGTGCCTGAGGATCCCGCAGAATAAGTTCGCTTTAAGCGATGGCTTATGGCCACGGCGAAAAGCCTGCAAAAGAAGCAACAACAGCTCAAAGCTGACCAAAAGTTGCTCACAGATAGATGGACCAAGGTCCTGGCAATCAAAGAATACGGACTCGACCGCCCCACCAAAAGGTACACAAAGCACAATTCGCTACACCAACCCAAGAAGGAGGACCTAAAGCTCTCACCCCGTCGCCAACACACCAAGGTCCAGAGCAATACGCAGGAAATGTGAGGCAGCATCCATAAGCCTCGACAAAACATACATAAGCATCACAAAAATAATGATGACGATCAAGACAAGCGAGTTGGTGCCGAATTCCGCGACTCCCAGTCCGGTCAGCGGAAACAAAATAGCTCAGGCCCATCCGGCCCGAGCAGGACACTCGACCAACCATGTCAAATTCATGGTACCCCTAGAGTGGCGGCCAAGCATACCAATAGAGAATGCCAGATCCTCAAAACAAAACGGCCGGTCGGGCGCTAGAAACAGTGAAAGGTGGTCTCAAACAACGAGAAGCCCAGACCACCAAACATGGCGAGGTCAAAGGAAGATCCCTTGCAGTACAAAAATACGGCCGACCATCTTCGATCACATCGACCGTCCACACAATACCAGCCATAGCAATTTAATTGCACTTACTATCAACCCAATAGTTTGTGGGTTCCATCCCACACGAGCCCTTACGGGCATAAACAATAGCCCAAACTCGCTGCGCCAGGACAAAATTTGCCAGATAGGTATTGACCGCTCGAGGATCAAACCCATTAATAACATCTTCTAAAAGATGCCATCCCAGGCGCAAAGGCCAAGTTTTACAGTCCCACCACCCTGGAGGTTGTCTTCGGATCACCGAACAAATACCATGTCGAAGAATAAGTCTTCGGCAATGTCCCCTTATATATACAGTAACTACCATATACTATCGGGACGAACCACATTGGCTAGACCCAACGCGGTACAACATCAGGCCAAATCCACGTGACATGGTCACAATTATGAGCAAGGCCGCACTCCACCCTAAGAGTGGAAATCACACCGCCGCTGATATAGCAAGTTGTGCCCGATTATGGAACTTCGATTCGGCAGCCAACCACCCGGACACCAATTGAGGAGTCCGAGCTACTTTACGGCATTATAACCTGGCTCGACCAGGTCCCGATCAGGCACCCGCGGTTCAACCACCATACGGCATGCAACTGCCCCTAAGCATTTGTCTTTACAAACTGACTTTCATGCAGAACAGGACTGGCGACATGGAATCAGCTCGGATGCACAAGGCGGGAACACACTAGTACCCCCCAAGGAGACAGTCTGGATACACTTCAGATCCACACACAGCCTCCTCCAGTCCGGCCACTACAGGTTCCGCCAACACACCTCTTTTCATAAGCATAAACCGTACTCATATGTATAGACATGTAACTCTACTACAATACGTAGACTTAAATAACACTTACCGGCCGCCGTTCCTCATTGACGCCTTTTTTGTCATAAACGGCACCCGCACATCGTGTTATGCCCCACTATGCCAGGGGCTTCATAGTACTCATAATATGGCAACAAAGTCCGACCACCTTTTCGGTCGCTCGGCACCCCGAACTTATAGCATTATATGCATCAACTCCGAATCATGTCTTGGGTCATTAGTTGGGTGTGCCCGGCTCCCATGTTTTGGTACCTTACGTTCCGCTCTATCGGCTAAGGTAGCGCTGGGAGAACTACTACGATTGTGTCCTGGTTCTTCCGGACGAGCACCTCAGTAGAGAAAGCCGAAAACTGACTGTCATGATAGGGCGAGAGCTAGTCAGCTATTCGAGAGGTTGTAAAATCTTTAAAGATTTATTCTGCACAATGCCATTATAAATGCAGAGTGCGACGGATCGGTTTTCCGATCAGGCGCCATTAGAGCCCCTCGTACGGTCTTCCGAATACCAGGGGCTGCACCTACCATACTCGAATTCCTATGGCTAAGTGAGAGTGATAAAGCCTTATAGTCTGATTGCCTGGTTCGTGGTGATGAACACCTCCTTAAAGGACCCAATAATGGGATAAAGAGTGTTCAGGTATGTCCCGAACACCCCTGTACTTTTTACGTGGGGGCAGAAGCCAACGACTGGCCAACTCTCAGGATTTATATACATTAAACGACCGTACGGGAAGAAAAAACATTCATATAATAGACAATAAATAATAACAGTGCCATTATCCCGCATTACAAAGGACGGCATGACTGCCTTCAGGGAAATATAGTGTCTTTGGTACACTGTTCCACCACAAGGCGAGCTCCTTTCAGGACACCCTCATAATAAAATTCGGGCTTGCGATGCACCTTACCCTCCGGTGGTCCCTCAGTCATCAGCTTTTCAGCATCAAGCTTCCCCCAGTGCACCTTCGCGCGGGCAAATGCCATGCATGCACCTTATATACATACCGACCGCTAAATGACTTCGAGCCGAGGGAAAGCACCAACAATCCGCTTCACGAGTCCTAAGTAACTGCTTGGAATCGGCTCAATGGGCCACAGCCGGACAACTAAGTCCTTCATGGTTAGTTCGGCTGCCTAGTACAGTTCGACCAGCCACTTCAGTTGATCGATAAAGGGCACCGGATAATTTGGCGCCAAATACTGCGACCAGGAGTGCTTCTCCGTAGACTTCTTCTCTTTAGTCCGGTAGAATTCGGCAGCATCAGATATGCTGCGCGGCAGGTCCGCAAACGCCCCTGGAAAAAAAGAATTCAGTTTGTTGCTTAGAGTTCCTCCTATTACTATGCCAAAAAGGCTTTTAGTACCAAAAGCCTTACCAGCCGCAACCCTCCGAGCCTCCTGAATGTTCTTTAGAGCACCTCGGGCTTCCTCCCGAGCTTCATCCGCGGCTTGGAGAGCTTGGGCGAGTTCGGACTCTTTCCCTGCTAGACTCTGCTCTATGGTCTCGTTGGTCTTCACGGCCTCCTGGAGCTCACGCTCAGCTTCAATGACCCTGGCCTCGTGCTTCTCGTGAAGAGCCTGCTCTGCGGTGGCCCTCTTGTCGGCTTCGGACACAACCTTCTTCAGTGCCTCAATTTCGGCACTCACTCCTAAAGCATACAATACAAATATTTTCATCAGGCACAACTACTCACTCGTGCTGAATTTAGGACAAGGTTTCGACATACCTTGCTTGTCCTCCAACTGCTTCTTCACGCGGCCAAGTTCTTCTTCGGCCCGTTCCATACTCTGCTTTAGTCCGGACACCTCCGCATTATGAGAGGCGGTCGTTCCTACAGACGTCTATTTTCACATAAAGGGATATATGTCATTAACTGAGTCTCCTGCGAAGAGGAAATTCGATCCCCTGTCCGGCTCTCTCTCTCTCTCTCTTTCACCGGATAGTGCATCAGGGGCTACCACTCATACTATGACAATCTTCAAAGGATTCTAAAAACATACCTCAAAGCCTTTTATAAGGCTAAGGCAGGATTCATTCAGTCCGCTCTCAGCGGACTGAATCTTTTCAATCACTACACCCATGAGCGCGCGATGTTCATCAACGATGGACGCACTCTTTAGCACCATCGATAGGCCGCCCGGCAACTCTGCTTGGATGGAGGTTGCTGGTGGAACAGGCTTGCCTCCCTCCGTCGAAGGGGGCTACTCGCCCGATCCTAGAGCTTTAAAGGTCTCCAGGACCGTGTCCAGCTGCGGGCCGAATCTAAGATCGCCCCCGCTGTCGACAATCATGGGAGCCGCTGCTCCTGTGTATCCGGTCCCAAAGGTATGCCCTCCCTGGTCCAGTTCTGGAGGCTTCGGGGAAGGGGCCTCTGGAGGCGTCTCGCTCTCCAGGGCATCTGATCTCAGCGAATCCTCCGATGAGAACTGTCCGGCATGGGACCTCGCCGGGCTGCACAAAGTACGGCGACAGTTAAAACTACTACACCCTAATAACCTCGGGCGTGTAGGCGTGTTCGGATTTCATGTACTCATGACTTTACTAGGGGCTGGGCCCTGGGATCCCACTCCGAGCTTCTATAGGCAGCCATGGTGGACGCCTCCGGGAGGGAACTTTTCCCCTTCTTTGGCAATTCGGCCTCCAGCGATGAGGAAGCCTTCCTTTTCTTCCCTCCCCCCATGGAGGACTCATCTTCTTCCTCCTCCTCTTCATCTTCGGAGGAGGTATCGTCGCTGGAGTCTTCGGATTTTGTGTCCGAAGCATCGCGGTGACGGAGGCTGCTCCGGGTCTTCTTGACCTTCTTGGAGGCCTCTTTCTTCGGCGCCTCGTAAGGCATTGGGACCAGCATCTTCGTCTGAAGAGGTCCTGCTGGTTCCTCCGGCAGCGGGCCCGGACAGTGTATCCGCCCCACCTTCTTAGTCCATTCCTGGGATTATTGAAGAAAGCATGATAAAAGCGCCTCCCTCGGGATGTGCCAGCAAAACATGGATGGACAGAACATAGCAATGACTTACCGGACATGCAGAGCGGGACAATTGATACCTGCGGTCTTCTGCGGAGCCCATCCACGGTTTGCCGGACTTGAAGAGCACCTTCCAGATGTCCTTATGTGAGGATCCATAAAGCTCGCGTAGGGTCTGGTGCTCGGTTGGGTCGTATTCCCACAAACTACAGGCTAGGTGCTGGCAAGGGAGAACCAGGCAAACTAACATCACCTGGACTACATTGACGAGTTTGACATCCTTGACAACCACGCTCTGGACGCGTGTTTGGAGCACCGATAGCTCATCGAATGAGGACCAGTTTAGGCCTTTCTTGGGCCAGGACGTAAGCCACAGCGGGGCTCCGGATCTAAATTCAGGAGCAACGGCCCACTTTTTACCGCGCGGCTCTGTGATATAGAACCACTGCTGCTGCCACTCCTCGACGGAATCATTGAAGGTGCCCGTCGGCCATACGACCTTGGGCATCTTGCTCCCCATGGCGCCGCCAAACTCGGCGTGCTCGCCACTCACCACCTTGGTCTTCACGTTGAAGATCTTCAGCCATAAGCCGAAGTGGGGCGAAATGCGGAGAAAAGCCTCACACATGACGATAAACATCGAGATATTGAGGAAAGAATTAGGGGACAGATCATGAAAATCAATCATGTAATAATACATGATTCCGTGAACAAATGGGTGAAGGGGAAACTCGAGCCCGCAGACGAAATGAGGAAGAAACACGACCCTCTCGTGGGGCTCTGGAGTGGGGATGATCTGTCCCGCCGGTGGAAGACGGTGGCCGATTTTCTTGGCCAGGTACCCGGCCTCTCGGAGCTTCTTGATATCCCTCTCCCAAACGGTAGAGGCCATCCATTTGCCTCCTGCTCTGGATCCGGACATCTTCGGAGAACCTCTCTTCGGTGAAGAAGAAGAGTGCTTGGGCGCTAGGGCTCGAGCAAAGGGGAATGGACGAGCGGAAGGGAAAGGCGTGGGTAAAGAGGAAGATACCATATCTCTTTATGGAGGCGGTAAAAGCTTTTGCGCCTTCCCACTCGCCTAGTGGAACCCGCTCGTTCCCCACTCGCTGCGATTAGCGATGTGGTTGGGCTACCCGTGCCCGTATTAATGAAAGCCCCGCGATAAGTGGAACACGATCTCTGCTTCAATGAGACGTGCTCGGGAAACCGCCTCACAACATGTACGGCGGTTGGTAGTAGAGAGATGGTTCAATAGTGACTCGACCATGGTGCTATGTCATGCTATCCAAAGATGTCAGCAGATTATATTTGTGGAATATCGTTCTCTCCATGATGGCATGTGAAGATCATCTTGCAGATCTGGACACGATTTAAGTGTTCGGTAATTGCTTTGTAGTATTCGAAGATGGAACCCGCCTTGCAATGCCGAAGACAAACTGTGCGCCGGACTTATCGTCATTGAAGCCTGGTTCAGGGGCTACTGAGGGAGTCCTAGATTAGGGGGTGTCCGGACAACCGGACTATATACTTTGGCCGGACTGTTGGACCGTGAAGATACAAGACTCAAGACTTCATCCCGTGTCCGGATGGGACTCTCCTTTGCTTGTAAGACAAGCTTGGCGATCCGGATATTAGATCTCCTTCTTTGTAACCGACTCTGTGTAAACCCTAGCACCCTCCGGTGTCTATATAAACCAGAGGGTTTGATCCGTATAGGGACAATCATAATCATCATAGGCTAGCTTCTGGGGTTTAGCCTCTACGATCTCGTGGTAGATCAACTCTTGTAATACGCATATCATGAAGATCAATCAAGCAGGAAGTAGGGTTTTACCTCCATTGAGAGGGCCCGAACCTGGGTAAAACATCATGTCCCTTGCCTCCTGTTACCATTAGCCTTAGACACATAGATCGGGACCCCCTACCCGAGATCCGCCGGTTTTGACATCGACAGTCGTGCCTACCTTCCTAGTCCGTTCAGGGCTCAGGCATGCAGCACCCACCAAGCCAACCTGATTTATCCTGAGATACATCCTCAACACTCAGCAGCCACTCCTCATCACCCATTTTCTAATTGATTCATTACTCATTAGGCATGACTGTCATTAGAATTTGTTGTGTGCTCAGTGCTACCTACACTTAATGGTTCAGATGTATTTCGGTAATCTTTAGTACCTCTAATGTTCACAGGGTTTTCAAAATTCCGGCCCTCGAAATGGACACTAGTCATTTTTGATTGTTGGTCGTAGTGACATTGACCCAGATTACTACTGCAAGCCAGGTTTGTTGACAATTTTACTTGTCTTTCTTACTCATTCGATATAATATCCAATTATTCACGTCGATTAGTTGCAAACAATAACTGCTAGAAAAACTTCTTCATTCAGATTTATGACGGTCTCTTACTGCAGTTACAATTCTGCATACTTGTCCTAGTAAGCTCACAAGTAAATGATTGATTCACTACATCTATGCTTGCCTTGTCATATTTGTTGTCAATATTCTTTTAGGTGGACCACCCTATTTCTAAATACTGGAACCGTGGAAATGAGTGAATAGTATTTCTCTATGTGATCTCTTCCATCATGTGTGGGCAACGAACACAGCATTGTATAGAAAGAAAGTGTCATTTCCAGCTTTTACATAGGTTTCGATCTTTTACATGGAATACAATCTGCCTACTTGCTTTGTGTCGCACTACCAACACTCCACCCTTGAAGCTAAACATTATGCCACTCATAATTGCTTAGTTTATTTGTTCAAATACGAATTTCATATGATTATAATGTTCCTACTTCAGTTTTGAAATGTGTGCCTGCCTGTTATAGAGACATAAGGGGGTTTGTATTTCTGTGTGTGGTCTGGTCAGCACGGTTGGGGGGTGAACTTTGCATATGCAGGGGTTTATAGGGAGACACTTTTTGAGTTGAATCCGCAATGCATTCCATAGATAATCTGACTAGTTTTTATGTTTTCATGAATCTCATATTCTGAACAGCATCATAATGATTATGAGCTTGCGCGCACGAAAAGAATAAAGCAAAACAATGCCATGGCTGTCAAACTTGGCATTAAGGGACTGAAATCAAGTCTGGATGCAATGCAATGCAAACGCTCTCCACCTACAGATTCATGCTCAGAATATGATCCTAACAGTGATTCTGAGCTAGAGGGAGACCTAAGTCAATGTAGCTCCCTAGTGGAGGAGTCAGAGGAAGATGCCCTATCTTATTCACCCATCAAGGTGCTGGCTCTAACTTTCCAAGGTTATATTGCTCGCACATATCTTGCAACTGATGCTTTGCATTGCTTCTACTTTGTTGAACTGCCATTAGCTTAGTTTACACATCGTGTATGTGAATACGCCCTGCCTATCCATTTTCAGTACATATTCCATCTGTCATCATACCATATTTATCCATTCAAATGATGTTCTTGTGTATCAGATGTTCAAAAGGAAGAGGGCAATTGCTGATCATGGAGGAGCACAAGCAAAGTATTTGGGAAAGGTAGTGGCACCTGATAAATCAAATAGCCCATTAGGTGTAGTTGCAATATCACCTGACCCACAAAACACCCCAACTCTAGCAGACTCTAGCCCAACTACACTGGTCATTTCTGATGCCCCAACTCAGTAGACCCCATTGCAGCAAATAGTATGATTATGCCAGTTGACATAGCACCAGCTCTACGGTGCAAAACACCCATTCTAGCAAAGAGTACACCAAATCCAGTTGCCAAATCCCTTTCCGAACCAGAGAGAGCCCCAATTGCAGCAAATAGGACCCCTGTTCCATTTCGTCCCAGTTTAGAAGACGAAGCTTATGTTGTTGTCAGGAACTTTGTGCGCATCTTTCCTTCATGGAAAGATTATACCACAGACACAGAACAATTTCCAGTCTTCCTCCGCAACTTATGCGTAAGTAATGTACTAATGTTATTCATGGTCATTACTACATATGTTTCTGCTGACAGAAGACACAAGATTTCATTCTTTTAAATAGGCGAGGAGCAAACTGGATTGTGAAGGCGAGCAAGGGTTGGTTGCGCTTTTCAAGCACTTGTTGATGAAGTATCGGTCCTACCTGAGGCAAGCACACTTCAATGGTAAGCCTCTGAACGAAATTTCTGTAAAGTCTCCGGTGCTACATTTATCCGACGGTGACTGGAATAATCTTGTTACACATTGGTCTCAGCTGCAGCGTAATGTACTGTCTATGATATCACATCACAATTTGAACTACATTTCTGCATTTGCCTTAATGTCTCACTTGTACAAAAACTGTTAGCAGAAGAACATTCGTTCTCAAGGGACCACAGAATCTCGCAACTATACTGCACACTGCATTGCTCTTGGGAGTACCTCTTGCCGTGTATGACCATACTTACTTTCATAGCTGTTTGATTATGTAGCATCACGACACATGTTAGCCTCGTAATCGTCCATTTGGTGGACATTATAAGATCTGTATGGACCCTTACATAAATTTAGAATCAACCCAATGCTTTTGAAGAGGTTTAGCTCTGCAGTCCTCTTGTAAGGACTGAACGTGGTCTATCACTGTACTTACATTAATAGCTACTCCCTCCGTCCCATAATATAAGAACGTTTTGTACAGTACACCAGTGTTCAAAACACTTGTATTATGGGAAGAGGGATTGGTTCATTGTGTAGAATTCTGCATCTTATCTCCCTCACCCACCATTTACTAAAAAAGATTATATCTATATTTAATCTTACCAACAAGTAGAATACACAGACAATGCCAGTGTAGAAGTGTAGCCCATTGCTCTTGTCAGTACATTTTGTCCTCTAACGCTTGTACTTCCAGGGATTGGTAGTTGATTATGTAGCATCAATCTGCATCTTATCTTCATTATCCTCTATCCCTTCCAATATTATCATATCTATAATTACTCTCTACAAAATGTAAGTCCAGGCAATGCTTATGAAGAAGATTCTATGCTGAAATTCTTGAGTTATCCTTCCTTGACATGGAGAAGGGCATTATAAAGCCGGTGTTAACTGTTAATGTAAGTTAGTCCTTATAAAGCCTTTATTCTCAAGTGCTTTTTAATTTGCTCATACTCCGTATCGTTTACTGCTGTTTAGTTTGTTGTTTCTACCAAATGCATGTTCGCAAGAACCGTAAGTTCTAATTTTTACTTGTAAAACCAAATTCCTTATTCATACCATGCACATTACTTAATACTCCCTATATGTATGCTTGTTTTTGTGGATCTATAATCCAGTGTGTGGTGAAGCAACCCACGTTTGCACCTTGTCATCTCCTGTTTTATCTTACTGATGTGGCTGATGATATGAACAACATGCCATGCACATTATCCAAAATAGATACAATGATTTTCTTTTCCCTTCATCTATGCTTGTTATGTTGACATGGTAATCTAGTAGTGTGGTGAAGCTCCCCGCATTATGAACAATGCCAAATTATGCTATTGATATTTTGAACTTACTCTTTATTTTCTAATTTGAAATTGGATGGAATTAACAGCACACTTATCATCTTTGTTTATACACGTGCAAAACCTTTCATCTCTCTGCTTTGTTTCAGGGTGATATGCTTGATGGCATGCACAAGTCTGCTGAAGGCTATGAGACAAACCCAACATATATTGCAGCAAAGAAGGCAACACATATTGAAGATAGCGAGACAGCCCCAAAGTCTTGTCTTGATGTAGTGTTCAAGTTACTTGAGACTAGCAGTCAGATTAGCTCACAGAAATCGTTGTCTGAATCAGTTCGACTTCTTCAGTCCCAAGTTCTAGCAGAAAGGCATTCTGCAACACAACTTCGACTTGAAGTCCTATCTCCAAGAAAGATTGCGGAGAACACCAATTAGAACCTCATCGCTAAAGAGCTACACCTGGAAGCTATGCCCGACATGCTAGGCCGGTCTCACAGCCTTGCTCAGCAGCTTGCGCAGCAGTTCCCCTGCAAGGCTAACCTTTCTTGAACTATCTTGGAAGTGGTCTTGGTTCAGTATTATTTTGTTACGCTGCAATGGTGCCCAGTTTTTGTAATTTGCTTCTTCGTTGCACTTTAAGATCACTGGTGGCGAACTTCGATGCCCAGTGGATGTAATATACCTTAAATCCTTTATTGTATAGTGTAGGTTTATTCTTAGTTACTATGTCGTAATTTCTTTATTGTATAGAGTAGGTTTGTTCTTAATTCCTACTAGTTACTGCCATCATTCGCTATTTGAAAAAAAATTAGTTGTAGTCGACCGGGCCGAAACATTCGACTCTAACGGGCCTAGTTTTTAGCGGGCCACAATTGGGCCGATCTGCATCTTTCTTGGGCCCGAATGATTGGGGCCTTCACACATTGCGCTAGGCCCACAACTTACATTGACCTAATTTTAGTTGGGCCTTTTGTTGACCCAACGCTTAGTTTGGCCCAGGTAGCGTTGGGCCATTAACAGGCTGAATATTGTACTGGCCTGTTACGACCGAGATGAAACCACGGGCCTTTAGCAGGCCAAAATGCATGTTGGGCCTCAATTTTCACTAGTCGTCGACGGGCCTTCAGCAGGCTGAAATTTAGATCGGGCCTTTTTGGGCCCAGTAGTTGGCCCACTGATATCATGGGCCTTTAAGAGGCCGAAAGCTTAGTACAGGCATGAACAGGCCAAATTACGTGATAGGCCTTTAACAGGCCCAAAGTCACGTTGGGCTTAACTGTTGTCACCTTTAGCATGGGCCGTTAGTGGGCCCGATGTCCCGTCGGACCATATATGGCCCATGGGCAGCACGGGCCATTCCCAGGCCAAAAGTCACACCGGCTGAAATGGGCCCATGTCTACATCAGGCCTCTAACAGGCCGAAAGTCACTGGACTGCAGTTGGGCCCAAATATGCGGCGAACAATTAACGGGCTAGATCTGGCTTCAGACCACAAATGGGCCCAAATACTGGGCGAATAATTAACGGGCCAGATCTGGCTTCGGGCCGTAAATGGGTCCAAATATTGGGCGAACAATTAACGGGCCAGATCTGGCTTCGGGCCATAAATGGGCCTTTATTAAGCAGGCCGTTATTGGGCTGGCCCACTAGTACCTGATTAAGTACTACGGGCCTTTGACTGGGCCAGCCTTTTTAACCTATATGGGCCTCTGTTGGGCCCAGCCACGTGTCGACGTATCATAGGCATGTCTCCTCCAATGGACCACTGACGAGCTGACAGGTGTTCCCTTTGGCCAATTAGAATTTTACACGTGGAAATTTCCCATTGGTCCGGGCTGTTAACGGGTTATCGGATCCAAAACCCGACCCGATAGCTTAACAACGTTCCGTTACGGTGGATGCCATGTGTCAGTCACCCTTGACGAAAGCACTTCTGTGACGCGTGATTTATCATCATGGAAGTGGACACTTCCGTGATGATAATTTTGGTAATGTCATGGAACACTTCTACGACAGCACATGCATGACTATCTTGATTCTGTCATAAAATCGTCATGGATGTACATGCATGACAAAAAATGCGACCTACTGTGATAAACACGTATCATCACGGAAGTGTATTTTTTTGTAGTGTAAGCTTGCAACCAAGGACACACATTTGTTTTTTCAACCTGTTTTTATGCATTGGAGCATGTGCATTCATGTCAATTTTGAATTATGCACATAAATGCCTAGAAAACATAGTTAACGTATAAAAATGTCCAAACGATCCCCGAAGAATTCCAAAATTTAACACGACACTCCCAAAAATAAATTGAAAGCAAGAAGAGGCGACGAATATCGTTTTGTCCACAAAGGTGACACGTTTCCCTACCGGAACCATGAGGCTTCTTGTGAGAAGCTCTGGTTTGTGAGAAGCTTATACCATAACCTTCCCCAAATGGGACAATATTTTTTACCCCAGCATGTTGATGCTATACCATAATAGCATGACAAGGTTCATGAATTTCGGACGAGTCTTGGATCTACTAGAATTACAAAAACAAGTACCTCAACATTTGCCGAAGAGCTACAGTGCCGTGGTGTTTGAAATTCATCCCCATTTCTTGCATGAGACATAAGCATAAACCCATGGACACATATATGATTTTACAACCCATTCTGGTGCACCAGAGCATTTAATTTTGAATTGTGCACCGGAAATGGCTAGAAAGCCAAGTTAACATATAAAAATGTCCAAACGAACCCTGAATAATTCCAATTTTTTGACGACACACCTATAGTTGCATGTTTACTGTAGATAAAAGTTCTAGCAATTCAAACACCCTCCTTTGCCGCGGTGACCCCATTATGTAATTCAAATCAAGACGAAAAATCAAGTAGATCGCACACAGTTTATTATCACTAACTGTTTGAGACACATTACAAAATATCTTGGATCACCATTGGAGTATAGTACACATATGGCTTACGAGAGAAGGTGCATCGGCTATAGCCCACAGCCGGCGTGTCAAGCTCACTAGCTCGCTCCCTAAATATTATTTCATTATTCAATCATCGCCGGTGAAAAATGGGGATGTGGACCCGTGTCATGAGGGCAAACTCGGCGGCCCAATTCGGCGGCAGCGCAGCCGTAGCCGCCATGCGCGTTCTAACAAGCTGCATGAGCGCAGCCGCAATCTGCGACTAGGCGGCCAAGGCAGCCCAAACGGCCGTTGTTGCTTCTCAGGTGGCGGCGGCAACATCTGCCTAGGGGATAGCAACTGGTGAGAGCGGCCCAACAGCTGTTCATTTGGCGGCGGCGGCCTTAGCCCTCACGGAGGACTCCCATGACCATGTCGTGGCTGCCCATGCCTAGCTCTTGGTGATCACCGCACAAATCGAACGAAGCTTCTCCAACAACGGTAGGCAACCCACGACCGAAGAGTTGGCAATTGTCGATTACTCCGCAGCATACCTTGCCACTATGGAGCCCGTCCAAGCCCAGATCGTGGCCGCCCATGCCCAACTCGTGGCGGCCTTTTCCAAAGAGATAGCAGACATGGATGGTGAGATGCTTGCCGAGTATGGTGTGATCGATGCCATGGAGCCCCTTCCCAGGGAGATCGTCGAGCGCGAGCTGGACATGGAGGAGGCAACGAAGATCGACGAGCACCAGCCCGAGTAGTACTCTTTGTTTCGTTTAACTAAGAGAGTCGATCATTAATTTGTGTTAGAGTAATGTTTAGGTCAGCTAGCTCTGTTTAATTGCTGAACTTGCCCGGTTAAGAAGTGTGGGTGTGTTGTAGTCTCCTTTGTGTACCCAAATTATGCAATGATGTGGATGACCAGTGTAACCAGGTAAATTCGGACCCAAATTTGCACGTTCAAACTCATCACACACGGGGTAAGCTATATGAATCATTTGTGATGTTCACATAACATACATAGTTCTAAATAAGGGACCGTGTCTGATGACACTTTGCGCGCCAGTTTTTTCGCAGCACCGATCCAAAATATTTGGCTTCCGTGGAAATATCTACCTCCACCCCCTTACCAAAAGTCACATTTCCCCTATTTTCGCCTTCCTTTCCAAGTTGAAACCTTCACTCCTTGCTTGCAGCGCCGCCTCCTCGTCGGCAACCCTCCTTCACGCTGCTTGGCATCGTCGATCCAGGCAGGTAATCCACACCCGACCCCATCCTGCTCCTCCTTCCGCATCCCACATGCCCCGACCGCTGGCGCGACACCTTCCACCCAAATCCCTGACCCCTCCCCAAATAAGCGCCGCCCTAAGCCATGGTGCACGCAGTATAGCCAGGAGCTCAAGGAGCATCTGGCAGCGGAGAAGCAAATCGCAGCTACACGTGTGGATGAGGTCGCGATGACTACCATTCGTGCCAACCCCCAGATCTTGGAGGAGCACCTCACCGTCGAGGCCACCGTCGATGCCTCGCGTGCCAAACGCTGCAACGCGGTTGGCTGCATTAAACGATAGTTCGTGGCGTCTTCTCGAGGCCATCATCGCTGCCTTCGACGAAGACTACAAGGTGTTTTCTCAGCGTGCCCGTGCTTACCTCAACTCGAGAGCTAGTAGGTTGGTGCCCGGAGCATCTCAGGAAACTCACCACTACGATGAGGGCACCCACGGTGTGGAGGCCTCGCCCTCTTCCATGTCCAAGGAGCCAATCATCCTCGATATCTCCGACGATGAGGAGTAGCTTGTGTTATTAGCTCACTATAAGGATCTATGTTCAGTTTGCTAGCTATGCCGGTTAAGCATGCTCGGTTTACCCATTGCATGTGCTGCTCCTTTCTTTCCATAACAAATTCTAGTGAATTATCTTATCTACTTTTTCCATGCAATCTGTTGCTCTAGTGTATATGTTCTATATGTCATGCAATGTGGTGCTCACTTATTAACTGTTTTGTTAATTAGTTGTCATGTTCAATTAACTGTTTAGTTCAATTCTGCAAATGTGATGTTCAATTCTTCAGGTTGCAATTTTGTATTGTCTTCCATGTGAGAAATAAATCGAATTTATCTTTACAAAATACATAAGAAACAAATACAATTGCTTTATTTCCAAGTTGTCAAGCATGCTTGGTTTGGTTAACTGTCTGATCTTCTACTATGTTATATATTGTGCAATGTGGTGCTCAGTTAACGTTTGGTTCATTTGTTGTGGTGTTTAGTTAACTGTTTGGTTCAATTCTGCAATGCGATGTTCAATTGTTGTGGGTGCATTTTGTTATTGTATACCATGTGAGAAATAAATCGAATTGTCTGTACTAAATACATGAGAAATAAATACAATTGCTATTTTTTGAAGTTAGTAAGCATGCTTTGTTTGGTTAACTGTCTGATCTTCTATTAGGAGTATGTTATATTGTGCAATGTGGTGCTCAGTTAATGTTTGGTTCATTTGTTGTGGTGTTTAGTTAACTGCTTGGTTCAATTCTGCAATGCGGTGTCCAATTGTTGTGGGTGGAATTTTGTATTGTTGTGCATGTGAGGAATAAATCAAATTTGGATGCACTTCATACATGAGAAACATGTACAATTGCTATATTTCCTAGTTCTTCATCATGCTTGGTTTGGATAAATGGGTTTTCCAGGTGGCTTGAATTAATCTGATGAATCCGCAATGTGCTTATTTTTCATCAACATATTTTACCGATAGCATGCGAACCCTCACTTAACTTGGTCACTAACTACCTTATATGTGTTGCAGGGAAACAATGGGAAACACTGAGGTTTCCAATCGAGATTTGCACATGCATGGTCCTTTGTCTAATGGCACATTATTGTGCATTTGTAGGAACCATTCTAATATCTAGGTTTTTAACAATTTGGTCCTGCGCATGTAGGTCCTGATGTTAGAGGTTTTGACCCACTGTTTGACCCATTTTTGCATATGGGGAAATGAGTTGTACATAAATATCAGTCAAGTCAAGAAACTCAGAATGATTGTTAGGATAAAGAAATTAGCGACAAAAAACAACAAGATCTTTGTCTTCACAATGAAGAAGACATCAACTCACTACAGGATGGTACTAACTGTTATACCTTGTCTTTTTAATTCCTTTGCACCATTTCAAATCTAGAGAAGATATTTATGCATATCCTTGTTTTCAGGCCTTTCCAAAGCAGTTCACTGATGATTACCTCTCAAACCACCTATATGGCTAGGAGGCGAGGAAGGTATTTATACAACACCCACGGTTCAATATTGAAGTGTTCCCGAAGAGGATGAAGGATGGACAGTCAATCATCCACAGGCACTTGCCTAAAGTTGCAAAGACCTTCAACATCAATGAAGGCTCAATATTCGCCTTCCACTTTAGCAGTTTTCTAGATGAGATTCATCTGTCTATGTACCATCTATGATGCTAATTTTGAAAGGTTATAGATGTTGCATGTGAAACTTGGTGCTGGTGAAGTTGTGTAATGGGGTAGCTGAGTACTGAAGCTATATGATGTTGTACCCTGATGTATTTTAATTATGAAATCTTGCTTTCTTAATACGAAAATGAAATATATTGTGTGCTTAATATGTAATGTTAATTAGAGTAATAATTGGATTATTAATAATAGGACAATTAGCCTGCTAATGGCCGATTAGCCTGCTAATTGGGTTTTTCTATTGCAAACGGTTATTTGAGAAAACACCATGGGCGATGACCTCAGGCAACACACACAGTTTCTAGGAATAAACTTTGTTGCATCAATGAACAATCACACATGACTTGCTCTTGAAAACTATTTGTGTTAGGCCACCTTGCGCAAACGTTTACCAGATAAAAAGTGTGTGTGATGGACAGCCTATGCCACACAGTTTCTTCTACGCACCGTGTGTGATGAATTCAATAATGCAAACGGTAAAATTGTTAATATCATCTGCAATGGCAACGCTATCACAAACGATTTAATGGGGAAAATTGTGTGATGTACATGCGAACGGAAACATTTTCCTTGGAGTGACTATGTGGGATGTATATACGAACGAAAACGTACTTCTTGAATTGACTGTGTAGGATGTACATACTAACAGAAACATATTCTTTGGATTGACTGTGTGGAATGTACATACGAACAGAAACATTTAGCCGGGACTGAGTGTGTGGGATGTTCTTACGACTGGAAACAATTTGGCATGTACAATTGTATTTTTTAATACAAATGTATGTATAATCGTATTTGATTGCTCGCCCATCGCACACGACCTCACTTTGCTGAGCATGTGTGGCCGGAGGGCCTATCCCCGATGGTTTCTGGGTCGTGTGGGAAGGACCCCCTATTGCCACACTCACTTGGCGATGGTTCCAAATGCCATCGCGGAAAGGGGTTAAAAACCGTTTGTATAAGTGTTAGGACTATTAGCTCCTTTACTTGCTCTGGATTGGTTAACACTTTAGGCTGATGATGCCATGGATAAGAACACACACATTACTAATAGGTTTAAAAGTTCTATTGAAACAATGTGGATGCATGTTCTTTCTTGCAAATGTTCTATTAGCTAAAATGAAGATAGAGCATTGAGTTTAATCCATTACTGATGATTGTTGCTGTTTGTCTTTGTGAAATGCTTGAATTTTAGCTACTGCCACCTTGAGCTGCTATAGCTTCTAGTTATCAGTTCCAGTTAGGGTTATATATTACATTTCTGGAGTAGTCGGTTGACATTTCTGAGTTTTTTTTCTTATATAAGACTTGGAAAACAGCTCGTGCATTGCGACGGGAGATACACTACTAAAACACTGTCATTGTAGTGAAAATAGGCAAACAAGAATTCCTTGTACACGACATAGAGTAACACACAACTCACCATCATATATCTTTTGAAATTGATGGTGAGTTGTGTTATATATATATGAACTTGTTACAAGCATGCTTAGTTATAGACAACATGAAATGTGAGATCCTTCGAAACTCCAGGAATACATGATTGATTACTACAGAATAATAAATGAACCAACTAAAGGAAAACTATCTGTTGGTAAAAATTGTATGTGAACTGCATAACTCATTGCATGCACACTTTCGTCACTAAGAGTTCTTTCATAAGTCAATCATTTTGTTAATCATCAGAAAACTTACAGAAAAATTACACATCTTGAACAACAGAATGCAAGTACCCGATGATTCAACAAATGTAGAACCTATAGAAGGGAGATCAGGATACTCTAGTTGGCTGAATGTAGGAAAAATAGAACAATTTGAACACCTGGGAATTTTGCCCATTCTTCATTTGATCTGTACTCACCTGACAGCTCCTTGTATTCTTCAAAGATTGCCAACTGAACTTTGTACAAAAAAGGTAGACATGATAAACCTATTTATCTCTCGCCTGGTGAAGATTAAGAAAATAATTATGCCATGCTATAGTTGGTGATAAATAAGACATCAAATGTGACTAAATGTTCTGCTTAAGCGTATGTACCTGGACTCTTTAGTATAAAACAACAAATGCTCCATCAGATAGATAATGCTATAAGCGCTAGGAATCATCTAATTAATTTTGGACCACCTAAGGAAAAACTGATGCCATGTTGCAACTGGGACTGTAAAAAGAAAGCTTTTGTTCGTAGAAATTTTATCAATAGTTTATCACATAATGGAAGTCTGATATGTTTAATTTAAATAGCAAAGGAGCACAGAGTCTGATAGTACCTTTAAACTGATGGTGTACTCTAGAAATTAACATGCACACCAACTATATAATATATTTTCCATGTCGTGCTCTACATGTTCTTGGAGGAATGTTTTTCCTGAGCTTTTCTTCTTTTTCTTTCTTTGGGGTCTTGGAATACACAGAACTACATGAAGTAAATACACTTTAATGTTTCAAACCCATAGGCTTTAGCTATGCCTTAGTTCTAAAACATTTTAAAAATTCAGCTTCCTGATGGTCCTTGAGCTAGTAGTAGAATTCCTATTTCATATAATTTTCTTAGGAACCTATAGCTGCATATCCATTAGAAAGTAGGGGCACAACAGATAAAACTAACCGGTAGGCTGGTGATCAGAACTAACCAAAGCCTTATCAATTAGTATACATGATCTCTAGTACCAACTCTTACTGAATTTGAGTACCTACATTAATAAAAATACACTGAATTTGGTGTTGCTGTGTAGAAAGGATCAAACCGATCAAGTATAATCGACTATTACTACCTGCAGGCTCTAGCATGCGTTATCCTTCTTCGCACGCTTGCAACTACTACCCTGTCATAGCGTAGTTGATGACATAGACATTGAGGAAGCATATCACATAGAAATTGATGGTATTAAATATATAAATTAAATGGAAGTAAGCTGGTAATATATGGTAAACTCGAGAGGAATCTATTGCAAAATTGCAATGTTAGAGAGCCCCATCACATAATTTGAAGTGAGGCTTTCATCTGTGGACCTTTTAGCCTTATTCCCAAGCAGAGACCAAAACAAATATCTCAAGTATATAACAAAATTACAATGGGCATCCCTTGAAGGTCATGATTATTATGCTGATAAAGAACTGCAGATTTTTGTATTTATGCATAATATAGCAAGGCTCACAAGCTACATTGTCGTGGAAATATCACGTCAGATCTCCTAGCAGAAGGACTTAGTCGTGGAGCCATCGCAACGAGATTAGCCTGAAGGGGTTAAACCGGACAAGGGACACGAGAGTTTTATACTAGTTCAACCCCTTATGATGAAGGTAAAAGCCTACGTCTAGTTGTGATGGGATTATTGGGGTTTCGATGACCAGGGAGCAAATACGCTTTGCCTGGTTCTCGAGTTGTTGTCTGTCGTTCCTGAACCACCGCCGGGTCGTCCCGTTATATACACAGGGTGATGCCTGGCCGGTTTATAGAGTCCCAAGGCCGACTCATACAAGTGTTCGGCTCGGTCTCTCCCTTTCCCTAACTTACAATACAAGTTACACAACTATGGCGGTTTACCACTATGTGCCCTAATCCGCCCCTGGGCTCTGGGCTTCTAAGCTTTATCAGTAAACCGCCATCTTCTTGTCTTCATGGGCTTCAGTATAGTTGAGCGTGAACCGGCCCCTCCTGGGCGGTTTACACTTAGTAGTTATATCCTCAACATTAGGCCCCAGATTGATTTGAACCTGTTCATTCAATCTTCAATACTTAGAAAAATTCCATGAACATCTTCTAATGATTCTCCGTAAACCGCCATGTTGTCTTCTCCCTGTAAACTTTGGTGAACCACCGTGACGTCATCTTCTGTCACTGCAGTAAATCGTCATGATGTCATCTCCGCATAAAAAGATTTATGAAGATTCCCTTCTCTTAATTAATTCCCGAAGATCGAGGCGACAGCTGCACCCACTTTTGCCGCTTCAGGCCCCTCGATTTTCGTGCCTCCCGTTTTTATCCTCCTGCCTTTATAAATAGGACCGAGGGTCCTTCCATTTTTTTTCCCTCGCCTCTTCTCATCTTCTTCTTCCTTACGACTCTGAAAACCTCGAGCTCCGGCGCCGCCATCGTCCTTCGAGCACTACATCAACAAGGCCGCTGCATCAACCTGTTCTTGATCAGATAGACTGCGCCGCCCCTCCGCTACCTCGCATCATCAGTGATTATTCCTCTTTACAACTGTTAGATCTGCATTAGGGTTCTTCTGTTCATCGGTGTTCTTCCTTGTTTTTCCTTTTCCCCTCCTAGATCTCATAAATAGACCTGAAACTGATAGAAAAAGGTATGCAGTAGTAGTTCAGCACCCCTAGTTACCCTTAGAAACTACTTTTTACTGTATGAGATCCTGCCCAGGCACACGTGCTCTTCTGCTGTTGCGACCTTTAGGTTTAGAATTTTTTTCCTTTTGTAAAACTGCGGTAGATCCAAAATTATATCACCATCTTGTGAAACTTGTTTCTGCAACACTTAGTAAATTTCAGATCTGCTTCCTCCGTTAACGGTGGTTTGACCTTTAGTAGTTGATAATCCGCCAAATGCCATTAGCCCTCACTTAAACAGCCATCTTAACTTGAGTAGTAATCTCCGGTTTACCTTACATATATGCCTTGATTAAATTCCCCGGTTTAACACCGGTTAGTACACATCAACCTTGAATCGTAAACCGGCCTTCACTTTTCTTTTACAGTTTGTTTTTCATAATGACCAAGCAATTCTCCGCTTGTAACTGGGTTCCTTCCCGGATAACAAAAACGCAAATCAATGGATATGTTCTGACTGGCGCTTTAGCCTCAAAAAATGTCCTTCATTGGCGAGTCCCTGGCCCTGAGTGCCCTCCCGAACCTCAAGATGGAGAAGTGATTGTGTTCATGCAACATCTAGACTGGGGATTCAGCCCTCCCAGATCAAAGTTTTTCCGGGATATTCTTGCTAGCTTTCAACTCCATCCACAAGATATTGGACCGAATTATGTGTCCAACATATGCAACTTCCAAGTATTATGTGAAGTTTACCTTCAAGAAGAACCGTCTGTTGAGATCTTTAGGGACTTCTTCCATTTGAACCGCCGAACTGAATTATATGACGGCCCCAACACTGAACTCGGCGGAGTGTCGATTCAGAAAAGGAAAGAAGTTGGTTTTCCTCACGCCAAACATCACAGCCACCCCAAAGATTGGCACCAAACATGGTTTTATTGTCAGAATACTGCTCCTACTAAAGAAAACCCTCAGCCGGGTAACCGTGCTCACCGTCTTAGCAACGGCCACCCATTACCTCAACGACTCACAGCCAAAGAACGACAAGCTTATGCACCTCAACTTGCCAAGCTCCGGGCTCTTCTAGCCAACGGTTTAACCGATGTTGACCTTGTTCGCTGTTGGGTTTCATGGTGTATCCTACCTTTAAGCCGCCGCTCCGGGTTGATGCATAAATATACTGACAACACCAACGATCCTCAATGGTTTAATGAAATAGAAATGACTGATGATGAAATCACTGAGTCTGTGAAGAAGATGCTGGATGAACCGATCGCCGCATGCAGCAAAACTTGGATGCGCCCTTTTCATGCCTCCAACAAACCGCCAGCGGTAAAAACTTTAGCCTTGTGCTTTTTGACCCGTCTCCGATTTAACACTGCTATAATAATCCTTTGTTTATTTTATAGGCCAAAGGTTCCTTCTGGAAGAGGAAAACTCAAGATAAACC
The DNA here is from genome assembly GCF_018294505.1 of Triticum aestivum. Lineage (NCBI taxonomy): Eukaryota > Viridiplantae > Streptophyta > Magnoliopsida > Poales > Poaceae > Triticum > Triticum aestivum. The sequence continues at coordinate 460,722,748 of NC_057798.1, read as the reverse complement.
GTCGAGGGCTCCTCGTGCCAAAAGCAAATTCACAAAGAAACCAACCAAGAGGAAAACCACCGAGTCCGTTGATCCGCCCGAAGATATCGAAGAATCGGATCAAGAGGTAGAACTTGACTCCCTTGGCTTATTTTTCGTACACCTTATTGACAATAATTATTACCAGGATGATGCGGAAGCCAGTCATGCTGACCATGTAGATGTAATCTCCCTTTCCTCCGATTCAGATCATGTGTCGGTTCAAAAATTTCACCGTGCAGTTTGGAAAGTAAAACGCTCTCACCCTCTTGCTCAGTTGGATCCGCAATTTTCTTTGAAGACACAACAACATGAAGGTCGTCGCACAACCCGGCATAGTGGCCAACAAGTCACTTCCTCTAGTTTACCAGACACTCCACCCCGGAAACATCGTCCAGAGGTCTCTTCCTCTTTTAATAAACCTTATCCCTTGGCGGGTTGCTTCCGATACCCACTTAATCCGTCTGATTCAAATTATCAGGTGACTTCTAATTCTTCATCTGGCGACTCATCAACCACGCAATTGCCTCCCCTAAAGACCGTCGCTGGGTAAGTATACTGCCCTTCAGCTTTTTCCTTCATGCATCGGTTTACCATACTAATATTTGTTTTGGTATTGTAGTGCCAAAGCCCGACTAAGCAAGAAAGCCAAGACCAGTGGCCCCACTGATGAAGTTGAACCGGAGAAGACCTCAGAAGGTGCTGGTAGAGATACTGATGTTGTCATGGATGATTCTGCCCCACAAGATCCAAACACGGATGCTGATCCGTCGGAAGCTGACCCGGCTACTCATGTTGATCCATCAAGCCCGCATGCTACGCCTTCAAGTCCAGCTGCTGATCCGCCGAGCCCAGCTGCTAATCCACCGAGCCCAGCCAGGGATATTGTCAATCCGCCGAGCCCGTCAAAAGGTGGAGATGATGATGTTATTATCACCGGTACTGCTCACACCGTCCCAGGCAATCCGGTTGCCTTATCAAAGAACACTACTAAGGAAGAATTTGCTGCTATGGGGCAAGGGGAAAGAGAAGATAGATTTATCCAGTTATGTTAACCTTTCTGCCCAGGAGCTTCATTCCGGATTCCTAAACCGCCTATACACAAGCCGAGATTATGAAGCCGGTTTAGTGAACATGATGAAGGAGCGCTATGAGGTAATCTTCCAAATACTCTAATCCTTGTTCTGTATATTCGCTGCATTGTAGCCCCCAAGGGCCGGCTTGTCTCTTGAAGACAAACCGGTACTTTTAAGATAAAGAATACGTCAACTGAGTAGCCCCCAAGGGCCGGTTTATCTCTTGAAGATAAACCGGGACTTTTATGTTCCATATTGCATTTTGTTAATTCCCTTGCCTGTGTATTTTCTGATCGAACACACATTATCCCCCAAGTGCCAGGATTAATACTTGTATTGATCCTTGGGACTTCAAATAATCAGCAGTAAAGAAGCAATCCGCATTAGCCCCCAAGTGCCAAGTGTATAACTGGTTATATGCTTGGGACTTTCGAGAAACATATTGACATCCTCATCATCTGACTGTTGCAGGCTGATATAAACCACCAAGGTTCTCAAATTTCTGATCTTCAAGAGAATATCATGTCCCAGCAAGCAGAGACCTCCAAGGCTAAAGAGGAGCTAAAAGGCGCTTTAACAACAATGGAACAACTGAAAGACGGCTTCAAGACTGAACGGGCCAATTGGGAAACTGAAAAGGCTACTTTATTGAAGCGGGCTCAAGACGCCGAGGCAGCTCTTAAACCGGTGGCAAAAGAGCTAACTGGGTTAAAACATCAAGTAAATGCCATGACGTCTGCAATATTTCGTAAGTACCTTGTGTACAGAACTTGATTATCCATCTAAAATATCCGGTTTAACTGTGAATTCTTAAATCGTTTCAGGTAGCCGCGTTGCTCATCTAGGTGCTGATATGCGGATGAATCTTAAGGCAGCATATACGTTGATATAGCAATTGTATACCGGTGCCCAACGAGTTATCTGTGCAGTCTCATACAACAAACCGGCACCAACATTGATCAAGGAGACACTAGCCAAATTGTCAATGACACCAGCGCAGATAGAAGAAATGAAACGATCTGCTACTAGGGTTGGCGCTTTGTTGGAGCTGACTCGGGCCAAAGCATGGATAGCTGACCTGGATCCAGTTGATATTGCCAAGGGCTATCCCGGTGAACAAGAAAACGGGTCAGAATTTGATAATGAAGCCCTCAAAGCCCTGACAAAGGAGATGCGTCCACTGGCAAGTCAATTGGCAGAAGAGGCTAACTTGACTGTTCATCGGTCCTTCTATGATGCGAACAACCAACGGATTGACACTGCTGTGAAAGAAGCGCAAAACCTTATCCCACCAATCCGTAAGCACACTTATGCCCCTGACGTTGAACCGTCCGAACTTATAAGTGAAAAGGCTGTCTTTCAAGCTTTAACCCGGATTGACTGGACCACCATTGACTTCCAGCCACTGGATGGGGAGGAGGAGGTTGAAACAACGCTAGAAGATCCATCCACCTCTCGTCAACACGGCGATGAGTCTTAATCCAGCAACCAGGTTGATGTTCACAAATTGTGTGTTGTGTAAAGAACAATCACTTATTTTGGGCCTTGAAGCGCCTTGTAATAGGCTAGTTGACATACTTTGATCTGCTGCCATTGTGCAATGCTACTTGATATTTTAATCCAACATGATATTGCTATGCTTTATTTGTCTTGGTATTCTGTATAAGTCCTGCTTTCTGCATGTTAAACACTAGAACATGTCCTGGCGGTTTACCGCCGGACGGGTTATGATACCCAATACAGAAACAGAATCTCATAACCGAGGTTATAAAGTATTGAAATATGAATCATATCATACCTGTGATATTAAATCACTGTTGTTGGTCCACCAACTCGTTTAGTAAGGGTGAAAAACCCAAACCTTATGTGTTGGATGGTACCCACCATATTATACTGGTGCGTAAGAGGCCATACCGAGTATTACTAAACACCGGATGATCATTCTGGTGACTTATAGTCAATGCCAGGCCGGATTGAAAGATGTCGGTTCACCATTGATTATATGCTTTATCAGATTATAACTGTAAGCCACGCCGGGTTAAGAAAAGACCGGGTTGAGATGAAGACATATAGTCTGGCCGAGTCGAAAGACGCCGGCTTACTTTAAAAGTTGATCATTAAAGATAAAACTTGCAAAAACGAAACTGAATAACAACTTGTAGTCGAGGCTTTTCGAGGGCTGCCAGGCCCAAATTCGAGGCTTTTCGTGGGCTGCCAGGCCGCTGAGTTAAACAATTTGACAAAGCCTTTTAAGATGGGCCTCCAACTAACCAATCGTCGTTTTAACTTCGACAAGTTCAGGGTCTCAATGAGAGTAACTTATCAAACGTTCGGCGGGTCGTGCCATGCTTACCTGGATAGGAGTGGCTTACTTGACGAAGGCAGGTTAACCTGGGGTTTTAGGTGAATACACCAGGCTTCCAAGCCGTGGGTCGATACCCAGTTACAAGGGTCCTTTCAAACTCTTTCTTACTTTAAACAAAGAGCCCCCAAGTAACTTTGTGAGCTGTGCTCAATGGGTGCCTATGTTTGAGTCATGCTTTTAGCAACAAAACTCTCTTTGGCCCCTTGGGTGTGAAGCTCCCAAGCTGTATGATGGCATGATAACCGGTTTGATGGACAAAACGGGTCATCGCTTTGGAAGCAGAAGCCCCCTTGTAATCAAGAAATATTGGAAGAACGGCAGAGGCCCTGCTTGTAGCAAGGATGTCGGTTTATTATATTGAGCATAGTATATACATTGTCGAAATATGTACATAAGAAGAGCCTATAGCTCAGGTGTAGTAAGGCCGAAGGAGAGCTATGTTCCACGACCGCCGGTTCTCCTCCTTAGAACTGCGTGAGTCTTCTCAAACGTCAATGAGGTAGTATGATCCGCTGTGCAGATTCTTGCTGACCACAAAGGGCCCTTCCCAAGGTGGGGATAACTTGTGCATATCGGTCTGATCCTGGATGAGCCAGAGCCCTAAGTCGCCTTCTTGAAAGGTTCTTGTCTTAACCCGGCGGCTGTGATAACGCCTCAGGTCTTGCTGATAAACCGCCTAACGAGCCAATGCCATATCCCGTTTCTTGTCTAACAGGTCCAGTGCTTCTTGACTTGCTTGCTCGTTGGCCGCTTCAACATAATTGGCAACCCAGGGCGAGTCATGACTAATGTCACTGGGGAGAACCGCCTCTGCTCTGTAGACCATGAAGAAGGGCGTATAACATGTAGATCGGTTTGGGTTGGTGTTTATGCTCCATAACACAGATGGTAGTTCTTCCACCCAACAACCCGGCGTCCGCTTCAAAGGGACCATGAGCCAGGGCTTTATACCCTTTAAAATTTCCTGATTAGCTCTCTCAGCTTGGCCATTAGACTGGGGGTGAGCCACGGACGCTACATCAAGCCGGATGTGCTCTCGTTGACAAAATTCCTCCATCTCACCTTTGGAAAGGTTCATGCCATTATCTGTGATGATGCTATGTGGAAAACCAAAATGGAAGATCACCTTTTTGATGAATTGAACCGCCATGGCTGCGTCACATTTTCTTACTGGCTCCGCTTCAATCCATTTAGTAAATTTATCAACCGCCACCAATAGGTGGGTCTTCTTATCCTTGGATCGCTTAAAAGGACCCACCATATCAAGCCCCCAAGTAGAAAACGGCCAAGTTATTGGAATCATCCATAGCTCTTGAGCCGGAACATGAGCTCGGCGTGAAAACTTCTGACAAGCATCATACTGCTTTACCAGGTCCTCAGCGTTGGCATGACACGTCAACCAGTAAAAACCATGACGAAAAGATTTAGCAACCAGGGATTTTGAACCGGCATGATGACCACAATCGCCTTCATGGATTTCGCGTAAGATGTCTTGGCCTTCCTCAGGAGAAACACAACGTTGGAACATGCCTGAAACATTGCAGCGGTGTAACTCGCCATTGTGAATAACCATGGACTTGGATCGCCGGACTATCTGTCTGGCCAGAACTTCATCTTCTAGTAATTTGCCCCAGTTCATATATGCCAGATACGGAACCGTCCAATCCGGAATTGTGTGTAAAGCGGCAACTAACTGTGCCTCCGGATCAGGAATAGCCAAATCCTCCTCTATGGGCAATTTTACAGACGGGTTATGCAGGACATCCAGAAAAAGTATTGGGTGGCACCGGTTTATGTTGAGACCCCAGCCGGCTTAAAGCATCTGCTGCTTCAATTTTACGTCGATCAATGGGCTCAACCTGATAACCTTTGAAGTGACCAGCCACAACATCCACTTCTCGCCTGTAAGCCGCCATGAGGGGATCCTTAGAGTCCCAAGTGCCAGAAACTTGTTGAGCCACCAGATCAGAATCTCGAAGGCATTGTACTCGGCTTAAGTTCATCTCCTTAGCCACTCGAAGAACGTGGAGTAAGGCTTCATACTCAGCTGCATTGTTAGTACAAGGGAACATTAAGCAAAGAACATAATGAATTTTATCACCTCGAGGGGAAGTAAGGACAACTCCAGCCCCCGAGCCCTCCAATTGCCTGGATCCGTCAAAGTGAATAGTCCAGTATGTACTGTTCGGTTTGTCCTCCGGTATCTGTAACTCTGTCCAATCATTAATGAAATCCACAAGGGCCTGGGATTTGATTGCTGTTCGAGGCATATACTTCAAACCGTGTGGTCCAAGCTCAATAGTCCATTTAGTAACCCGGCCAGTTGCTTCCTTGTTCTGGATTATATCCCCCAAAGGAACAGAACTGACCTCTGTGATGGGATGACCTTTAAAGTACTGTTTAAGCTTCCGACTTGCCATAAAAACCCCATACACCAACTTCTGCCAATGCGGATATCTTTTCTTGGACTCAATGAGCACTTCGTTGATATAGTAAAACGGCCTTTGAACCGGGTATTCCTTCCCAGCCTCCTTGTGCTCTACCACAATAGCAACACTGACAGCCCGGGCATTAGCAGCCACAAATAACAGTAGTGGCTCCTTATCAACTGGAGTGGCAAGAACCGGCGGTTCAGCCAACTGCTTCTTGAAGTTTTCAAACGCCGCATCAGCAGCATCGCTCCATACAAAACTGTCTGTCTTCTTCAACATCTGGTACAGAGGGATTGCCTTTTCTCCCAACCTACTGATAAACCGGCTCAAAGCCGCAATACGACCCGCCAGACGATGAACATCATTGATACATGCCGGTTTAGCCAGAGATGTGATAGCCTTGATATTTTCTGGATTAGCCTCAATGCCCCGGTTGGACACCAAAAAACCCAAGAGCTTGCCAGCCGGTACACCAAAAACACAGTTAGCCGGATTGAGCATCATTTTATAAACTCTCAGATTATCAAAGGTTTCTTGCAAATCAGATATGAGTGTCTCCGCCTTCCTAGACTTGACCACAATATCATCCACATAGGCATGAACATTGTGCCCAATCTGTGTATGAAGACAATTCTGCACACAACGTTGATAAGTTGCCTGGGCACTCTTGAGCCCAAAGGGCATAGATACATAACAGAAGGCTCCAAAGGGAGTGATGAAATCTGTCTTCTCCTGGTCCTTAACTACCATCTTGATCTGATGATAACCAGAATAAGCATCCAAGAAACTCAAACGCTCACAACCCGCCGTAGCATCAATGATTTGATCAATGCGAGGGAGGGCAAAGGGATCAGCTGGGCAAGCTTTGTTCAAATCTGTGTAATCCACGCACATATGCCAAGTGCCGTTTTTCTTAAGCACCAGCACCGGATAAGCCAACCACTCTGGGTGAAATACTTCCACGATAAACCCTGCTGCCAGGAGCCGGGCTACCTCTTTCCCAATGGCCTTGTGCCGCTCCTCATTAAAGCGGCGGAGAAACTGTTTGACCGGTTTGAACTTCGGATCGATATTAAGAGTGTGCTCAGCGAGTTCCCTCGGTACACCTGGCATGTCACAAGGTTTCCATGCAAAGATGTCTCGATTCTCACGAATGAACTTGATGAGCGCGCTTTCCTACTTGGGATCCAAGTTGACGCTGATGCTGAACTGCTTGGATGAATCACCAGGAACAAAATCAACCAATTTAGTCTCATCAGCCGATTTAAACTTCAAAGCCGGATCATGCTCTGTAGTGGGCTTCTATAGAGAGGTCATGTCTGCCGGATCAACAATGTCCTTATAAAACTTCAACTCTTCCATTGCACAAACCGATTCAGAATAGGCTGCATCACCTTCCTCACACTCCAAAGCGATCTTACGGCTACCATGAACCGTGATGGTCCCTTTGTGACCCAGCATCTTGAGCTGCAGATAAACATAACATGGCCTTACCATGAATTTAGCGTAAACCGGCTATCCAAATAAAGCATGATACGGACTTCTGATCTTCACCACTTCAAAGGTAAGTGTCTCGGACCTTGAATCATGATCATCTCCAAAAACTACCTCCAAAGCTATCTTACCAGCTGGGTAAGACGATTTACCAGGCACCACTCCATGAAAAACGGTGTTTCACGGTCTAAGATTCTTATCTGTCAACCCCATACGCCGGAAGGTTTCATAGTACAAGATGTTGATACTACTTCCTCCGTCCATCAGCACCTTAGTGAACTTATAACCTCCCACCTGCGGTGCAACCACCAAAGCTAGGTGACCCGGATTGTCAACCCGGGGCGGATGATCCTCCCTGCTCCAGACAATAGGCTGTTCAGACCAACGTAGATATCGGGGCACTGCCGGTTCAACGGAGTTGACTGCCCTTTTATGGAGTTTTTGATCACGCTTGCACAAGCTAGTAGTGAAGACATGATACTGTCCACCGTTTAACTGCTTTGGGTTGCTCTGATAGCCCAACTGCTGTTGATTCCCCTGACTACTTTATTGATGGTTACCACCTTGGTTATTCTGATTGCCCTGATTATTCTGAAACCCTGAGTTTGAACCGCCACCACCGTAACCCAGCCCATGGAACCCTGGACCGGAACCACCAGATGGACCCTGATCATACCGGAAAAGATCAGAGTTTTTGAATTCCCTCATGATGTGGCAATCCTTCCAAAGGTGTGTGGCTGGAGCCTCCTTTGTCCCGTGCTTTGGGCAAGGCTGGTTTAACAGGCGTTCCAGATTCATTCCTCCATCGCGGTGGGGCGGTTTACCCTTACGGCGCTGCATATTACCCTGCATACTGGTGTAAGCCACAAAATCGGAATTGTCCGCTTTACGCTTACCATTGTTTCCGTGGCCCGCCTGGTTATGATGTCCCTTCGAACCGGCATTCTTCTTTCCCTTCTCCTATTTCTCTTCATCAGAATCAGGGTCCTCGGTATTATCAGAATCAGCATACATAACCAGAGCCGCCATAAGCGTTCCCATATCATTGCAGTGGTGCTTGAGCCATCCCAACTTCATTTTTAGTGACTTAAACCGGTAATTGCCCTCCAACGTCACAATTGCTGTATCCAGATTGATGCGGGCGGATGAATGCAAAATTTCTGAAACCCGACGCACCCAATGGGTTGTTGATTCATTCTCTCCTTGGACACAAGTCGCCGGATCTACAATGGACATAGGTTGCTTGCATGTATCTTTGAAGTTTGCTATGAACTTGGCCTTCAACTCATCCCATGAATTGATCGAGTTAGCAGGCAGGTTCTTCAGCCAGGGCGAGCCGTACCTTCTAGCATCGTGGTGAAGTATTTTGCACACGCTGCTTCTTCCACATCTAGCATCTCCATTGCCATCTCATAACTCTCAACCCACGCCTCAGGGGGCTGATCAGCGGTATAATTAGGCACCTTGCATGGTCCTTTGAAATCCTTGGGCAACCGCACATTACGGAGAGCCGGGATGAGACATGGCACTCCCCAAGAGCTGAAGGCAAGCCCTGTCCCTCGCTCTACTGACGCTGTCGGCTGAACCGAGGCAGGTTGACATTGACCCGCGTGTTGTGGTGCTAATGCGGCATCCCTTCACGCTCTGCCATTATCCACCACATCCTGAGCATTCAAACCGCCGTTCGCCGGATTAGGCCCTCGAGGGGCATTACGATGTCGCGCGCTGCTTGACACGGCCGATTCGTCTATGTTCCCGCTATAACTCTTGCTCGGACGAGGGGTTGAATGTATTCTGTCTCGGCTGTAGGAATAAGCCTGTTGTTGTACAACGGCGGTTTGAAGAAGATCCTTGGATCGTCGAGTCTCAATCCCTGCTAATGAATCACCCTCCATCGGAATAGCCGCCAAACATGATGCTGCTGCGATCATATTATCCAAAGGGCTAGAAAAGTGACCCGGAGGTGTTGCTACATATTTTGGTGGGTTGTCTGTCCGTCGAGGCGGGTCCATCGCCTGTGGCTGATCCGATGCCGCCCCAGGTGCCTTGGTCTGGTTTACTCCTGCTGGATTGCTAGGCCCAGCTCCTGGTGTATCGAAGAGCTTCAGACTTCGTAGATTTGCGGTAGTCAAGATCGGTACTTCCTTCTCATGACGTTGTTTGATGCGTTCTGATCCAACATAAGCCGGTAATTCTGTGCCTGGATCTGTTGTGATTGGGCATCTAAAGAGGCCCGCTCTTCATCCATCCTGGCCTCCTCAGCCGCCAAGTCCGCCCTGGCTTGAGCTATCTGATCCTTTAGCTTTGTAACATCCGCATTATGCTGATCTTGAGTCTCCAGAGTCACCACAGTAGTCAACAATGCCGTCAAGGCATCCAGTAAACCGGCCAGAACTTGAGCCGGCCGGCGCGCCGGGCCTCCTGCCGCGGTTGCCGATCCGGAGACCATTGCTGCTGTAGATGAAGATTGCACGATGGGTTGCATACCGGCCATGAAGATCGCAACCCGGTTTGCCGGTTCAAGGGGACCCGGAATACTGTCGCCATCGAAGTATCCCTCAAACCGGAAATCATGCAGTTGGTACAGCGACTCGGTGTCGCCAGTGGATGATTCACCATCTGAGTAGATGGCTGTCTCACCATCGGACACCGGTTCATATTCCGCACCATGGATGAATCCTACGAACGCACGCTTCATGGCAGGCTAAACCCGGGCAGGACTTGCACGCTGAGCCGTCTCGACGAGGTCGGTGGAGATGTCCGGCTCAGGGCCCGGTTCGCCGATCTTGCCAATGAAAACGTGAATTCCACCAAAGGGGACCGGGTACCCGTACTCGATTGAGCCGGCCTCAGGGCCCCATCATGCGTCGTCGATGTAGAGCTTGCCGCGATGACTCTTGGTCATCCGGCCAACCACGTACCCCTTGAGTCCTTCAAAGCTGCCCTTCAAGAACTCGAAACCATCGTGCGATATCCCCATGGTGGGCGCCAACTGTCGTGGATATATCACGTCAGATGTCCTAGCAGAAGGACTTAGTCGTGGAGCCATTGCAACAAGATTAGCCTGAAGGGGTTAAACCGGACAAGGGACACGAGAGTTTTATACTAGTTCGGCCCCTTACGATGAAGGTAAAAGCCTACGTCTAGTTGTGATGGGATTATTGGGGTTTCGATGACCAGGGAGCAAATACGCTTTGCCTGGTTCTCGAGTTGTTGTCTGTCGTTCCTGAACTGCCACCAGGTTGTCCCTTTATATACACAGGGTGACGCCTGGCCGGTTTACAGAGTTCCGAGGCCGACTCATACAAGTGTTCGGCTCGGTCTCTCCCTTTCCCTAACTTACAATACAAGTTACACAACTATGGCGGTTTACCACTATGTGCCCTAATCCGCCCCTGGACTCTAGGCTTCTAAGCTTTATCAGTAAAGCGCCATCTTCTTGTCTTCATGGGCTTCAGTTTAGTTGAGCATAAACCGGCCCCTCCTGGGCGGTTTACACTCAGTAGTTATATCCTCAACATACATTGCCACATACATGAAGCTGAAGTAGTGCTAAACATATAGTTTGGTACGTATAATTCATAGAACAAACAATACACCATTGCATAATGATACTTACATGGAGTTAAATATATCAATTTCGACACATATAGTATTTAGTTGCTGCTCTCTAATCATCTATTACCATTAATGAACCTTGTGTCTACATGTACAACAAAATTTTGGCTAAAAATGACCTTATAGAAGTTAGCCATAGCAATCAACAAAGGAAGTGCTAGTGAATACTTCTTGATACTGATGATTAGCTAAAATTGATCAATAAACCTACATTACTTAGGCCCATAGAAAGCCATTGTACAATGACACTCTAAATCTGAAAGAAATAATTTGTCAAACATCTTACCTGCAACAGCCAATGACAATCGATCAATTCAAAAATTATTGCTGAGCACCACAGCATTCAGCAAGGTAATGTGGCCGGGACTCGCCGGCTGGGTACCACAACCTTCATCCATTCCTTCGGTTGGGGAACAACTCCTCATCGGTGCGTGCTCATCGTCGATGACCAAGGGAATCGGAAGGAGGCCGGCGATAGGTGAAGCATAGCGGCTGCGCGTCCCGCCAGATGCGGCGGATCCTACCGATCGAGAGAAGGGGGAGGGTGGTGCTACGACGGATGGGGCAACGGTGTGTGTGGGTCGGGCTAGGTCGTGCTCGCTGTCTTGCTCTGGGAGGAGATCTTGCCCGAGGAGGGGTTGATAACCCACAAGTATAGGGTATCAATTGTAGCCTCTTTTGATAAGTAAGAGTGTCGAACCCAACGAGGAGCTAAAGGTAGAACAAATATTCCCTCAAGTTCTAGCAACCACCGATACAACTCTACGCACGCTTGACGTTTGCTTTACCTAGAACAAGTATGAAACTAGAAGTACTTTGCAGGTGTGATAGGATAGGTTTGCAAGATAATAAAAAGCACGTAAATAAAAAGTAGGGGCTATTTAGATGAAGACACAACTAAGTTAGTTTTAGTAGGGAGCTTTTTGTCACAAGAAAGTTATTTGTCCCTAGGCAATCGATAACTAAACCGGTAATCACTATTGCAATTTTATTTGAGGGAGAGGCCTAAGCTAACATACTTTCTCTTCTTGGATCATATGCACTTATGATTGGAACTCTAGCAAGCATCCGCAACTACTAAAGATCATTAAGGTAAAACCCAACTATAGCATTAAAGTATCAAGTCCTCTTTATTCCCATACGCCATGACCCACTTATTGTGTTTCAGTCACTCACGCAACGCGGACAATAAGCAAACCATGAACATATTGCAACACCCTACAGTGGGAATCCCTCACGCTTGCGTGACACGGAGAGCACCATAGGACAACACCAATAATAAAACATGCAACTCAAACCAATCACGATCACCAATTAACCCATAGGACAAAACGGATCTACTCAAACATCATAGGATAGCCATACATCATTGGGAAATAATATATAGCATTGAGCACCATGTTTAAGTAGAGATTATAGCGGGTAAAAGAGGGGTTACACCGCTGCATAGAGGGGGGAAGAGTTGGTGATGAGGGCAGTGAAGTTGTTGGTGTAGATCGTGGTGATGATGATGGCCCCGGTGGCGTTCCGGCGCCACCAGAAGCAAGGGGGGGAGAGCCCCCCTTCTTATTCTTCTTCCTTAACCTTCTCCCTAGATGGGAGAAGGGTTTCCCCCCTGGTCCATGGCCTCCATGGCTTGGGAGGGGCGAGAGCCCCTCCGAGATTGGATCTGTCTCTCTGTCTCTCTCTGTTTCTGCGTTCCCTGGTTCTGCCTTTTCACCGTTTCTTATATATCCGGAGATCCGTAACTCCGATTGGATTGAAACCTTCAACACGTTTTTTTTGGAAATTAGCTTTCTTGCGGCAAAAGAAGAGCAGCAACCGCCTTCCGTGGTGCCCACGAGGGTCGAGCCCCCTGCCTCGTGGCCCCCTCGGGTATCGTCTCGCGTTGATTCTTCTTCCCAAAAATCATAAATATTCCAAAAATATTCTCCATCCGTTTTTATGCCGTTTGGACTCTGTTTGATATGGGTTTTCTATGAAACATAAAACATGCAACAAACACGAACATGCACTGGGCACTGGATCAATATGTTAGTCCAAAAAATAGTATAAAAAGTTGCCAAAAGTATATGAAAGTTGAATAATATTGGCATGGAACAATCAAAAATTATAGATACGACGGAGACGTATCAGGGGTCCACCTGTAAGGTGACGCGCCATGGCTGCAGGGGTAGGTGCACCGGCAGCGCGGGGCAACGACCGGTGGCGCGGTGGCGGCCGGGCGGGGTGGAGCGGGGCAGGAGATGACGACGAGCTGGAGGTTGAGATGGGATCGGCAGGGTCACGGATTGAATTCTTACAGATGTAGGGGGGTTTCTACAAAAAACGAAACATTTTTTCAGATTCATTAAAATAGGGATGGCGGGTTTAATTCCTAAAAACCATAGGGACCTTTGTGTAAGAAGGACGCGACGGTGAACTCGAAAGACTCAATCCGTGCTTTGTTATTAGGGAAAGAAGTGGCAGACGAATGAATCGTTTTGTGCCTTTTAAATGTGAGCCGTCGACTTTTATGGTTAACATAAAATTAACGGATTTAAATCGATGACGTATGGGGAACTATGAAAGCTTATGTCCTTTATTATTAGGTAAAGATGAACAAATGTTATATTTACATTGTGAGCTGACTAGCAATCCTAGAGAGAACCAGCTCCATTTGCAAATGTTATGGTACAATATATAGTTTCTTTAGCTATGCGATGCCATACTTATATTTTAATTTTCTGTTATTTTTATTGCTGCTATGGTGGTACCTCTTCCGATCCATATTAATTGTCACTGACTTAGTACAACTTTACTGCAAAGTTGTTCTAAGATAGCAGTGATTAATATGAATCGGAGGAGGGAGTTTATATTCTTTCAGCATGCCATGTCTTTACTTGGTGCTTCCCTGATAGGTGCACTTCCTAACACGTGCAGGTGCAGGACATCCATGCCACCATGCGGTGATTCTCCTTCCACTCTGATAAGCCCCCTTCGATCGCTCTTCTTTTGTTCCAACATAGCTGCTAAGCAAATAACCACACCTCTGCTCTGCTCTATTTTGAGCTCATGCTCTATGCGTGTCCATGGCCATCGGGCCCTTGTTTTGTTGCAACTAATCTTCTAGTTGCGACGCCCCAGATTCAATCGTACACTAATCATACACGCAAATGTGTATGATCAAGATTAGGGACTCACGGGAAAATATCACAACACAACTCTGTAGACAATTTAAAGTCCTACAACCTTCATATTGCAAGCCAGGGGCCTCAAGGGCTCGAATACATAAGCTCGAATACAAACGAGTCAGCGGAAGCAACAATATCAGAGTATAGATATAGGTAAACAAATTTGCCTTAAGAAGGCTAGCACAAAAGCAACAATGATCGAAAGGGCAAGGCCTTCTGCCTGGGAGCATCCAAGCTACTCCTGATCATCGGCGGCCTCCACATAGTAGTAGGCACCCTCGAGGTAGTAGTAGTAGTCGTCGGCAGTGGTAGCTGCCTCCTTGGATCCATCATTTGATCGCAACAATCGGGTATGGGGGAAATGATGTAGCAAAGCAACCGTGAGTACTCATTTGAAATACTCGCAAGGTTTACATCAGATCTATGCTAAGTATGCATCAGTGCCAAAGGAATGGGGCTATATCTTTGGACTGAACTATAGAAATGCTAGAAGAGCAGGGAAAACCTAGCCAATCAAAGACTAGAATCTTCAAGCATCTTGCAACATTTAGAAGAGTACATAATAGCATATTATAAGTAGCAAGCATATTGCAGTATTAACGCCTGCTACGCCTTGAGCTTGTGTTGGTTTTCCTTGAAGAGGAAAGGGTGACGCAGAAATAGTGGCGTAAGTATTTCCCTCAGTTTTTGAGAACCAAGGTATCAATCCAGTAGGAGGCTCCTCAAAAGTCCCACGCACCTACACAAACAAAAAAACAAAGAACTCGCAACCAACACAATAAAGGGGTTGTCAATCCCTTCACATCCACTTGCAGAAGTGAGATCTAATAGAGATAGTATGATAAGATAAATATATTTTTGGTATTTTATAAGATAGATGCAAAAAGTAAAGATGCAAATAAAAGTAGATTGGAAGCAAATATGATAAGAGATCTCGCGGATACATAAGGTTACGGTGGTGGAAATTGTGTTTTGTTGGCTCCCTGGATGTTTTCGGGGTACGTAGGCTTATATAGGAGGAATAAGTACGTCGGTGGCCACCCGAGGGGCCCACTAGACAGGGGATGCGCCCTGTAGGGGGGCGTGCCCTACCCTCTCTTGGCTGCCTTGGCTGCTTCTTCACTTGCACTCCAAGTCCTTTGGATCACGTTCGTTCCAAAAATCACGCTCCCGAAGGTTTCATTTCGTTTGGACTCCGTTTGATATTCCTTTTCTTCGAAATACTGAAATAGGCAAAAAAAACAGCAATACGGGATGGGCCTCCGGTTAGTAGGTTAGTCCCAAAAATGATATAAATGTGTAAAATAAAGCCCATAAACATCCAAAAGGGGTAATATAATAGCATGAAACAATAAAAAATTATAGATACGTTGGAGACGTATCAAGCATCCCCAAGCTTAATTCCTGCTCGTCCTCGAGTAGGTAAATGATAAAAACAGAATTTTTGATGTGGAATGCTACCTAGCATAATTCTCAATGTAATTTTCTTTATTGGGGCATGAATGTTCAGATCCAAATGATACAAAATAAAAGTTCATATTGACATAAAAATAGTGATACTTCAAGCATACTAATCAAAGTAATCATGTCTTCTCAAAATAACATGGCCAAAGAAAGTTATCCCTACAAAATCATATAGTCTGGCTGTTGCTCTATCTTCATCACACAAAGTATTTAATCATGCACAACCCCGATGACAAGCCAAGCAATTGTTTCATACTTTAATAATCTCAAACTTTTTCAACTTTCATGCAATACATGAGCATGAGCCATGGACATAGCACTATATGTGGAGTAGAATGGTGGTTGTGGAGAAGACAAAAAGGAGAAGATAGTCTCACATCAACTAGGCGTATCAACATGCTATGGAGATGCCCATTAATAGATATCAATGTGAGTGAGTAGGGATCGCCATGCAATGGATGCACTAGAGCTATAAATATATGAAAGCTCAACAAAAGAAACTAAGTGGGTGTGCATCCAACTCGCTTGCTCACGAAGACCTAGGGCATTTTGAGGAAGCCCATCATTGGAATATACAAGCCAAGTTCTATAATGAAAAATTCCCACTAGTATATGAAAGTGAAAACATATGACACTCTCTAACATGAAGATCATGGTGCTACTTTGAAGCACAAGTGTGGAAAAGGAGATAGTAGCATTGTCCCTTCTCTCTTTTTCTCTCATTTTATTTATTTTATTTTTTTCTTTTCCCCCTTTTTTTCTTCGGCCTTTTTTTTTCTTTTTGGCCTTTCTCTTTTTTTTCTTTTTTTTCTTTTTGTAAAGTCTGAAGTCTCATCCCAACTTGTGGGGGAATCATAGTCTTCATCATCCTTTCCTCACTAGGACAATGCTCTAATAATGACGATCATCACACTTTTATGGATTTACAACTCAAGAATTACAACTCAAAGCTAGAACAAGATATGACTCTATATGAATGCCTCCGGCAGTGTACCGGGATATGCAATGAATCAAGAGCGACATGTATGAAAATTATGAAGGTGGCCTTGCCACAAATACAATGTCAACTACATGATCATGCAAAGAGCAATATGACAAAAGTAATGTGTGTCATATGAACGGAACGGTGGAAAGTTGCATGGCAATATATCTCGGAATGGCTATGGAAATGCCATAATAGGTAGGTATGGTGGGTGTTTTGAGAAAGGTATATGGTGGGTGTATGGTACCGGCGAAAGTTGTGCGGCACAAGAGAGGCTAGCAATGGTGGAAGGGTGAGAGTGCGTATAATCCATGGACCCAACATTAGTCAAAAGAACTCATGTACTTATTGCAAAAATCTAGAAGTCATCAAAAACAAAGTACTACGCGCATGCTCCTAGGGGGATAGATTGGTAGGAAAAGACCATCGCTCGTCCCCGACCGCCACTCATAAGGAATACAATCAATAAATAAAATTGTGCTCCAACTTCATCACAAAGCGGTTCACCATACGTGCATGCTACGGGAATCACAAACCTCAACACAAGTATTTTTAATAATCACCTCAACTAGCATGACTTCAATATCACTACCTCCATATCTCAAAACAATTATCAAGCATCAAATTGACCATAGCATCCAATTCACTTTCTATGATAGTTTTTATTATACCCAACTTGGATGCTCATCATTCTAGGACCAAATTTGTAACCGAGGCAAATACCATGCTTTTCTAAAAGACTCTCAAAATAATATAAGTGAGGCATGAGAGACTAGCAATTTCTTCAAAATTAATCCACCGCCATGCTCTAAAAGGTATAAGTGAAGCACTAGAGCAAAAACTATCAAGCTCAAAAGATATAAGTGAAGCACATAGAGTATTCTAGCAAATTCTAATCAAGTAGGCTTCTCCCAAAAGGTGTTTAAATCAAGGATGATTGTGCTAAACTAAAAAGCAAAGACTAATATAATACATGACGCTCCAAGCAAAACACATATCATGTGGCGAATAAAAATATAGCTCCAAGTAAAGTTACCAATGAACGAAGACGAAAGAGGGGATGCCTTCCCGGGGCATCCCCAAGCTTAGGCTTTTGGCTATCCTTGAATATCTTGGGGTGCCATGGGCATCCCCAAGCTTAGGCTCTTGCCACTCCTTATTCCATAGTCCATAAAAGCTTTACCCAAAACTTGAAAACTTCACAACACAAAACTCAACAGGAAATCTTATAAGCTCCGTTAGTGAAAGAAACCAAAACCACCACATAAGTTACTGTAATGAACTCATTCTTTATTTATTTTGGTGTTAAACCTACTGTATTCCAACTTCTCTACGGTTTATAAACTATTTAATAGCCATAGATGCATCAAAATAAGCAAACAACACACGAAAAACAGAATCTGTCAAAAACAGAACAGTCTGTAGCAATCTGTAACTAACGCAAACTTCTACAACTCTAACAGTCCTACCAAAATAGGAAGTCCTGGAAACTTTCTTTATTGATTATCAGAAAAAAGAATCAACGCAAAAGCACGTTTCTGTGATTTAATAAAACTAAATTAGTGTGCACAAAGTTTCTGTTTTTCAGCAGAATCAAATCAACTATCATCATAGGTTATCCTATAGGTTCTACTTGGCACAAACACTAATTAAAAGATAAAAACACATCTAAACAGGAGGTAGATGTAAGATTTATTATGAAACAGGAACAAAAACAAAAAACACAAAGAAAATTGGGTTGCCTCCCAACTAGCGCTATCGTTTAACGCCCCTAGCTAGGCATAAAAGCGAAGATAGATCTAAGTAGTGCCATCTTTGGCACTAAATTCATAAGTAGCTCGCATGATAGATTCATAAGGTAATTTGACTTTCTTTCTTGGAAAGTGCTCCATGCCTTTCTTTAATGGAAATTAGAATCTAATATTCCCTTCCTTCATAATAATAATCACGCCAATCGTTCTAAGGAAAGGTCTACCAAGAATAATAGGGCAAGAAAGATTGCAATCTATATCAAGAACGAAAAAATCTACGGGCACCAAATTTTTGTTTGCAACAATGAGAACATCATTGATCCTTCCCATTGGCTTTTTAATGGTGGAATCCACAAGGTGCAAATTTAAAGAGCAATCATCAAGATCATGGAAACCTAGAATATCACATAAAGTTTTCGGAATCGTGGAAACACTAGCACCCAAATCACACAAAGCAAAACACTCATGATATTTAATTCTAATTTTTATAGTAGGTTTCCACTTATCATTAAGTTTTCTAGGTATAGAAACTTCCAAATTTAGTTTTTCATCATAAGATTGCATCAAGGCATCAACAATATGTTTGGTAAAAGCTTTATTTTGACTATAAGCATGAGGAGAATTAACAACGGATTGCAACAAGGAAATACAATCTTCGAAAGAACAATTATCATAATCAAATTCCTTGAAATCCGAGATAGTGGGTTCAATACTATTTAAAGTCATGACCTCTCCAATCCCACTTTTACCAAATTTAGCATCAAGATCTAAAAACTCCGAATTCTTGGGACGCCTTCTAGGTAAAGTTGACTCATCTTATGTCCCATAATTATCAAGATTCATATTGCAAAACAAAGATCTAATAAGAGACGCATCAATAACTTTAAGATCTTCATCATTATTTTCGTGGAAACTAGAAGAACACGCCTTTGTAAAGCAATCTTTCTTAGCACGCAATCTAGCGGTTCTTTCCTTGCACTCGTCAATGGAAATTCTCATTGCTTTGAGAGACTCATTGATATCATGCTTAGGGGAAGAAGATCTAAGTTTAAGAGAATCAACATCAAGCGAAAGTCTATCAACGTTCCTAGCCAATCAACTTTGAGCAATTTTTCTTCAAGCAAAGCATTAAAATTCTTTTGAGAAATAATAAATTCTTTCACACTATTCTCAAAATCAGAGGGCATTTTATTAAAATTACCATAAGAATTATTGTAGGAATTTCCATAATTATTAGAGGAATTACTAGGGAATGGTCTAGCATTAAAGTTTCCTCTATAAGCATTGTTTCCAAAACTATTCCTACGAACAAAATTCACATCCATAGATTCATTATTATTCTCAATCAAAGTAGACAAAGGCATATCATTGGGATCAACAGGAGTATTTTTAGTAGCAAATAATTTCATAAGTTCATCCATCGTTCCACTCAAAACATTGATTTCTTCTATAACAAGCACTTTTTTACTAGAAGATATTTCGGTGTGCCATTAAGAATAATTAGCCATAATATTATCAAGAAGTTTTGTAGCATCTCCTAACGTGATTTCCATAAACGTGCCTCCCGCGGCCGAATCTAAGAGATTTCTAGAAGCAAAGTTCAAACCGACATAAATGTTTTGTATGATCATCCATAAATTCAAACCATGAGTAGAGCAATTGCGAATCACTAATTTCATTCTTTCCCAAGATTGGGCAACATGCTCATGATCAAGTTGTTTAAAATTCATAATATCGTTCCCAAGAGTGATAATCTTAGTGGGAGGAAAATACTTAGAGATAAAGGCATCTTTGCACTTGTTCCAAGAATCAATACTATTTTTAGGCAAAGACGAAAACCAAACTTTAGCACGATCTCTAAGTGAAAACAGAAATAACTTCAATTTGACAATATCGTTATCCGTATCTTTCTTCTTTTGCATATCACACAAATCAAGAAAGTTGTTTAGATGGGTAGCGGCATCTTCACTAGGAAGGCCGGCGAATTGATCTTTCATAACAAGATTCAGCAAAGCAGTATTGATTTCACAAGACTCAACATCATTAAGAGGAGCAATCGGAGTACTAAGGAAATCATTATTATTGGTATTCGAGAAATCACACAATTTGGTATTATCTTGCACCATGGCAACAAGTAATCCAACACAAAAGCAAACAGAAAAAGGCAAGCGGAAAGAGAGGAGGAGATTGGGGAAGAGAGGGCGAATAAAATGGCAAGGGTGAAGTGGGGGAGAGGAAAACGAGAGGCAAATGGCAAATAATGTAAATGAGAGGGAGATGAGTTTGTGATGGGTACTTGGTATGTCTTGACTTGACCAAAGACCTTCCCGGAAACGGCGCCAGAAATCCTTCTTGCTTCGTCTTGAGCTTGCGTTGGTTTTCCTTGAAGAGGAAAGGGTGATGCAGCAATAGTAGCGTATTCCCTCAGTTTTTGAGAACCAAGGTATCAATCCAGTAGGAGGCTCCTCAAAAGTCCCACGCACCTACACAAACAAACAAAGAACTCGCAACCAACGCAATAAAGGGGTTGTCAATTCCTTCACGGCCACTTGCCGAAGTGAGATCTAATAGAGATAGTATGATAAGATAAATATATTTTTGGTATTTTATAAGATAGATGCAAAAAGTAATGCTGGAAAGAAAAGTAGATTGGCAGCAAATATGATAAGAGATAGACCCGGGGGCCATAGGTTTCACTAGAGGCTTCTCTCAAGATAGCATAAGTATTACGGTGGGTGAACAAATTACTGTCGAGCAATTGATACAAAAGCAAATAATTATGAGATTATCTAGGCATGGTCATGTATATAGGCATCACGTGCGTGACAATTAGACCGACTTCTGCCTGCATCTACTACTATTACCCCACACATCGACCGACTCTTGCCTGCATCTAGAGTATTAAGTTCATAAGAACAGAGTAACACCTTAAGCAAGATGACATGATGTAGAGGGATAAACTCATGCAATATGATATAAACCCCATCTTTTTATCCTCGATGGCAACAATACAATACGTGCCTTGCAACCCTTTCTGTCACTAGGTAAGGACACCGCAAGATTGAACCCAAAGCTAAGCACTTCTCCCATGGCAAGAAAGATCAATCTAGTAGGCCAAACCAAACTGATAATTCGAAGAGACTTGCAAAGATAACTCAATCATACATAAAAGAATTCAGAGGAGATTCAAATTTTTCTCATAGATAAACTTGATCATAAACCCATAATTCATCGGATCTCGACAAACACACCGCAAAAAGAGTTTACATCGAATAGATCTCCACAAGAGAGGGGGAGAACATTGTATTGAAATCCAAAAAGAGAGAAGAAGCCATCTAGCTAATAACTATGGACCCGAAGGTCTGTGGTAAACTACTCACAACTCATCGGAGGGGCTATGGTGTTGATGTAGAAGCCCTCCATGGTCGATTGCCCCTCCGGTGGAGCTCCGGCGAAGGCTCCAAGATGGGATTTCGAGGATACATAAGGTTACAGTGGTGGAAATTGTGTTTCGTTGGCTCCCTGGATGTTTTCGGGGTACGTAGGCTTATATAGGAGGAAGAAGTACGTCGGTGGCCACCCGAGGGGCCCACGAGACAGGGGAGCGCACCCTATAGGGGGTGCCCTATCCTCTCGTGGCCTCCTCGGCTGCTTCTTGACTTGCACTCCAAGTCCTTTGGATCATGTTCGTTCCAAAAATCACGCTGCCGAAGGTTGCATTCCGTTTGGACTCCGTTTGATACTCCTTTTCTTCGAAATACTGAAATAGGCAAAAAAACAGTAATACGGGCTGGGCCTCCGGTTAGTAGGTTAGTCCCAAAAATGATAGAAATGCATAAAATAAAGCCCATAAACATCCAAAAGGGGTAATATAATAGCATGAGACAATCAAAAATTATAGATACGTTGGAGACGTATCAACGCCCATAGATCCTTTCTCGACTCCGTGTGAGAATGCAATCCCAGAGCCATCATATCCATTTATCATCTATAGTATATAGTTCTAGTTGTATAGATCAGGATACAACTCCAAGTCATCCTATTACCGTGGACACGACTATTCTAATAGATAAACTTCCCTGCAGGGCTGCACCACATTACCCGATACGCTCAATCATCTCTGGAAGGACACACTTTCCTGGGTAATGCCAGGCCTCGGAAGATCGACACGTCGTAGTCCTACCTAGGCTCAACAGAGAGGCCAGCTCGTCGGTCTACATCCTAAGCGCACAGGGGTCTTGGGCCCATCGCCCTTTGCACTCTTGCATGTTGCAAACGCATCTAGGGTTAGTCCTAGCTACCTCCTTATACAAGGCAGGTGCTTACGCGGGCCATCCGAGAGCGTGCCGCTGAACCACTGCTGTATGGAGAGCTTTGGATGATATATACGATGTGAGTGCCCATAACTGTTCCCGCATGACGGTTAGTGTGTATAGGTCAACGACCAACTCAGATCAAATACCCAATATCATTAGTGTCCTTGGAGCGCCCGGTGACGATCAGTGGTCCTGTCATCCCGTCTTGAGGACTTACGGCAAGGGCTAGGCCCAGCGCACTCTGCGATAGACTGCCTGCCCGACCGTATCTCATAATTATCTCACGGGTACCCTCCAGGCCAACCCGACTTCAATAACCCTCACGGGTACCCTCACAATCAACCCGACTCAGAAAAGACTATCGGGAACACATGTCCACCTCTATCGGGGTGGTTCCGCCTGTCCCCCCTCTCCCGCAGAAATGGTAACTCTCGCGGGTACCCTCCTGTCCACCTCTTTCGTATTGTTTTGTAGTAAAGTCAAAGTACCCATGTGTCCATAACACCAATGGGGAATCCGAGGAATCACCCTTGATGGATTCCATTTAATGTAACTGTCAAATGGACTAAGGAGGAATCACCCTCGAAGACCACAACCGATTAGCTACACTACGAAGTTATCATCAGGAGTGTATTACGAGGTATCACCCTCGGCACTCCATGGTAGCTCTTCAGAGTTGTACAACCAATGGGTGTGAGATGATGTGTCGGGCCCTGGACGTCGATCACGTTGTTTGAGTCACCTGGTAATCCAGCAAGGGCAACATGGACAAGATGAGAGCTCACTGATGGATCACTAACCAACCTATAGTAAGCTTATAGAATAAGCAGGTAAGCTATAAACGCAGGTTACAAAAGCAGGCTATGCATCCGAATAGGAGCAAACATTTATAGGAGCAAAATCTAATGCAAGCATGAGAGAATGGAATGGGCGATATCGGAATGATCAAGAGGGTTTGCTTGCTTGGAAGCTCTGCCGCAAGTGGCTGTACGTCAAGGGTGTAGTCATATGGGCAGCATCGTTAGTCTCAGTGTCCACCGGAGATAAGAGGGGGAAGAAACAATAAATATAAAGAAAACAGATGCATCACGATGCATTGCATTACCAAATGCGGTGTTAATGGTGAACTAACGCAGTACTACATGTTACAGACGAAGAGGGAAAACATGTGGGGATGTTTTCCCAGTGTTCAACATTTTTCAGACAGTTGAAAGAGAGGGGGCGGTTCCATGTTCATCATGCTAGAGGCATGTGACAGATGAACAAATTGCATATTCGGATTCGTTGTATTTTTTGAGCTATTTTCATATATAAATTATTTTCATCTGACTTATTGATTATTTATATTAATTTTCAAAGTTTTAAACATTTTCTGAATTTATTATTAAATCTAATATGAATTTATTGCATCAGCATGATGTCAGCAGTTAACCCAACCAGTCCAGGTCAAGCATGACGACTGTGTCCCACCTGTGATTCAAAGTGGGCTAAACAAAGATTAAACTTAAACTAAACTAACTAATTAAACACCTGGGCCCACATGTTAGTGTGTAATTAGACTAACCTGATTAATTTAATTAGATAGTTTCGGGGGCACTGACTGTGACTGGGCGCTGCCCAGTCAGCCTGTTGACCAGTATCAACGGTCAGCCAGGCCCATGGGGCCCACTAGGCAGTGACCCTGGGAATGGTCCCGGTCAGGCCACATCGGCTGTGGCGGTGGCGCGCTGGCAGAGGGGCTCTGGTGTCTCCAAACGTGACAGAGGGCGCTAGACGTTGTCAGAAAATTGCTAGGGGGTTGTTTGGGTGTGCGGGTGGCACCGTTCGAACACGTGCACGACGCCGTGTCGGATGGTGGTGGTTGATCTCCGAGGGACGGATAGAAACGGCACCGGCGTCGAGCACGGGCAGTGGCGGTGTTCGGGAGCATGGCAAGGACGGCTCTCCCGGCCAGTAATTGTCCCAGGAGGAGGTGCTATGTGGCCTGCTCGACGTGGCAAAAACGGTGATGGCATGCACAGGACCAAAGGTCACCGGTGGCCATGTTGAGGACGAGTGCGGGAAGGGTGCGGAGGCTCAATGTCGGTGTCAAAACCGGCGGATCTCGGGTAGGGGGTCCCGAACTGTGCGTCTAGGCGGATGGTAACAGGAGACAAGAGACACGATGTTTTTACCCAGGTTAGGGCCCTCTCGATGGAGGTAAAACCCTACTCCTGCTTGATTAATATTGATGATACGGGTAGTACAAGAGTAGATCTACCACGAGATTAGAGACGCTAAACCCTAGAAGCTAGCCTATGGTATGATTGTTGTTCGTCCTACGGACTAAAACCCTCCGGTTTATATAGGCACCGAAGAGGGTTAGGGTTACACAGGGTTACAATGGTAGGAGATCTACATATCCGTATCGCCAAGCTTTCCTTCCACGCCAAGGAAAGTCCCATCCGGACACGGGACGAAGTCTTCAATCTTGTATCTTCATAGTCCAGGAGTCTGGCCGAAGGTGATAGCTTGGCTATCCGGACACCCCTTAATCCAGGACTCCCTCACTCAGCGTGGAGCTCACGAAGGCTCATCGAGTGGCTAGTAGCAGCAGAGCTGGTCAGAGACGGCGACAGTGTACAGCGGCCCGAGGAGGACGATGACAGCATCGAGTGTGATGCAAGGGGTCCCGCCTCTAGCTGGTGGGTGTAGAGGGCGTGGTCGAGGCCGGCGGAGTCCGTGGATGTGACAGTGGGGCATGGGATGGATGGTCGTTGCGGTTGCGGCACGGTCATGGTGACGGTGGTGCTCGGGCCCGGCAGATCTGAGGAGGGGGAGGCCAGGTGGGCAAAGGGGAGAGTGGTAGGTGGGGCGAACGCTCGATGCCTCGAGGGACGGCCTTATCACCCCGGGCGTCACCGGCGAGGAGGTGTGGTGGCGACGGCGGGCACGGTCGCTTGAACAGGGAAGGCGCCCGGAGGGGGTGAGAGCTGGGCCGGCTCGGGTGGGCCGAGGCCCAGGGAAAACAGTGGGGGGGGGGACTTTCCTCTGCCTTTTTATTTTGTTTTTCTTCTATCTTTTATCCTTTTCTTTTTGTTGCATTTTATTTTAGTTTTATAAAATATAAATCTAGCCTCTAAACTTAGTGTTATAAATTAGGCCACAGTCACATTAGGTTTAATATTTAAATAATATACTTTGCAACTTTTTATTATCTAAAAAGCATTTAAATAATTGTTTTAGCCACTATTTTAATTAGTTAGCACATTTAAACACTTTATAATAATGTTGGTTTCACCATGACAAATATCTAGGGATTATTTGCAACACTTTGAACATTTTAGGTTTCATGTTTGAGAAATTTAATTTTTTGACTTTAATTCAAATTTGAATTTGAATTGGGTTTGAATTCAAGTGAGGATTAGCAACTGTAAAAGTGATGACATGGCACCATTATCAAAGGATCACTGTAGCTTAATTATCAGGGTGTTACAAATCTCCTCCACTACAAGAAATCTCGTCCCGAGATTTAGGAGGTAGACGGAAACAATGCGGGGTATTCATCACAAATACGATCCTCGCATTCCCAAGCGGCTTCATCATGAGAATGGTTTGACCACTGGACTTTAAGAAATTTGATTGCCTTCTGACAGGTGCAACGTTCAACTTGATCGAGAATGCGGACCAGATGCTCTCTATAAGAGAGGTCTTGTTGCAATTCAAGCATTTCATGGTCTACTCCTCGGATGGGGTCCTTGAAGCAGCGGCGAAGCTGTGACACATGGAAGACATCGTGAACCTGCGAAAGGTTTGACGACAGTTCCAATTGATATGCCACTTCTCCACGTCTTTTGATAATGGTGAAAGGACCAATATAGCAAGGAGCTAGCTTACCCTTCATCCCGAAGCGGTGTGCACCTTTCATCGGTGTGACTCAAAGATAAGCCTTTTCGCCAGGTTTATAGATCATATCTTTCTGACGAAGATCATACTGATTCTTCTTACGGGACTGAGCAGTCTTCAGATTCTGGCGAATAACGCAGACTTGTTCTTCAGCATGTTGGATAATATCTGGAATGAAGACTGATCGTTCCCCATTTTCTAACCAATTCAGAGGGGTTTGGCACTTTCGTCCATATAACACCTCGAAGGGGGGCCATCTTAAGACTAGCTTGATAGCTATTGTTATAAGAGAACTCAGCATACAGGTGAGATTCCTCCTATTTCTTACCGAAGGAAATGACACAAGCTCGAAGCTTGTCTTCGAGACCTTGATTGACTCGTTCAAATTGTCCCTGAGATTGAGGGTGAAAAGCGGTGCTAAATGACAGATGAGTTCCCATAGCCTTTTGGAAACTTGCCCAGAATCTTGAAGTGAAAAGGTTGACACGGTCTGAGCTGATTACTAACGGAATATCATGGAGTGAAACAACTCTGGCAACATAGATATCTGCCAGTAGACTAGCATTGATTGTTTCTTTGACGACCAGAAAATGTGCAACTTCGGAAAGCCGATCAATGACGACAAGAATATCATCATTACCTTTCTGTGATCTGGGGAACCCAGTGATAAAGTCCATTTCAACATGGTCCCATTTCCATTCAGGAATAGTAATAGGTTGCAGAGTTCCAATAGGTCTTTGATGTTCTGCTTTGATTCGACGGCAAATGCCACACTTAGCAACATAGCGAGCAATGTCTTGCTTCATTTTGGCCACCATAATCTCCGACGGATGTCTTGGTACATCTTGCTACTACAAGGATGAATAGACAGAGGTGTATCATGAGCTTCTTTCATCACCTTCTGAGTCATATCCAGGTTTTATCCTTACTTGGAACCACTAGGCGACCTTTCAAGAACAAAGCGCCATCATCATCAACAATGAAGAATGAGGGTTTTCCTTTTTCAAGATAGCGTTTAATTAATCTTCTCGACTTGAGAGTCATAGTTCTGAATAGTCTTGATGTCGCCAACGAGATCCGATTCAACAAGGGAACCCTGGATAACAACACAGAGGTACATATTTTGAAATTCTTAGGAGGGGGAGCATGGTAACCTAGAGGAACTATATGGAGGTTCAGCTTGCTAAATTCTTCATGAAGAAGGGACTGAACATTTTGAACCTTGAGGTGGTTGCAGTATAACTTGCGGCTCAAGGCATCAGTCATTACATTAGCCTTGCCTGGGGTATAATAAACACCCAAGTTATAACTTGCTACGATCTCCATCCATCTCTGCTGACGGAGGTTCAGGTTCGGCTGTGTAAGTAGATATTTAAGACGTTGGTGGTCGGTGAAAATCTCACAACGATTACCGAGAAGGTAATGTCGCCACTACTTTAGTGCATATATAACTGCAGCAAGCTCAAGGTCATGAACTGAAACTTGACGGGACGCATCATATTATATGATGAATTCCTTTTGAGAATCTAGAGGAGCAAGCACTGGGGTAGAAGTCAGCTTGTCTTTGAGTGCCTTGAAACTTTCCTGACACTTGTCTGTCCAATCGAACTTGACACCCTTGTGAAGTAGACTAGTCAGTGGCTTGGCGATCTTGGAGAAGTTCTCGACAAAGCGGCGGCAATAGCTGGCTAGTCCGAGAAAGCTTCTGACTTGCTTGAAATTCTTTGGAGGGCTCCAGTCAAGAAAGGCCTAAACTCGCTCTGGGTTGACGGCAATACCATCCTTGGAGATTACATGTCCAAGGTAGGTTACTTCGAGTAGCCAGAATTCACACTTGGAATACTTGGCATATAGTGAATATTCTTGAAGCTTTTCCAGAACAAGTCGAAGATGTTCAACATGTTCTTCTTTATTCTTGGAATATGCAAGGATATCATCCAAATAAACCAGGACGAACTTGTCGAGGTATTCCATGAATATATAGTTTATGAGACGAGAGAATGTCGTTGGATCATTGGTTAAGCCAAAAGACATAACGGTGTACTCTTATTAACCATACCGAGTCATGAATGAGGCCTTTGGAATATCCTCTTCACAAACCCAAATCTAGTGGTAACCCAACCTCAAGTCGAGTTTAGATAAGACTGATGAACCATCCAGTTGATCATAAAGATCATTGATCCGAGGAAGGGGATATTTGTTCTGAAAAGTTGCTTGGTTGATAGAACGGTAATCTTGGACTAAACGATTCATCCTATCCTTCTTCTTGACAAAGAGAGAAGGTGCTCCCCAAGCAGAGGAACTTGGATGAATGAAACCACTGTGAATAGATTTGTCGATTTCCTCCTTAAGCTCAAGGAGTTAATGAGGCGGCATCTTGTAGGGTCGTTTGGCGATAGGAGTGGTGCCTGGTTTCAAGTCGATAATGAACTCGACAACTCAAACAGGAGGTATCCCTGGGAGTTCTTCAGGGAAGCATCTTGGAAGTCGCAAACAACTGGAATCTTTTCAATGCCCTCAAGAGGTGATGCGTTCAACGCATTCCATGCATAAAGACGTGCCTCAGCATTTTGAACGAGACGAGCGTGGTAGCTTACTATCTCATCCGAAGGGTGTAGGATATGGACGGTTTTAGTGGCGCAAATGATAGAAGTAGTATGCACTTTCAACCAATCCATTCCCAGAATGAGGTCAATGTTGGAAGACTTCAACATAATGGGGGAGGCGTGAAATTCCAACCCTTCAATTTCAATGGCGACATTGGGGCTAACCATGGAGGTTTGACATTGGCCCGTGGGGTGTGTACCACTATCGAAGTGTTCATAACTTCATATTTAATGCCATGCTTGAATGCAAAGCCTTTTGACATGAAAGAATGCGATGCTCCTGAATCGAATAAAACAGAAGCTGGTACTGAATTAACGAGAGGAGTACCCATCACAGTAGCAGGCTGGTCTTGAGCTTCATTCAGATCAACATGGTTAGCTTGACAACAACCATAAGGCCTGACATTGTTGTTGCAGGGCTAATTGTTACCATGGCCAGTTGGGGGAAGTGCCAGTTGGTTCTAATTCTGATAGCATTTCCTAGCACGGTGACCTAGACGACCACACTTGAAGTAGAGACCGTCATTGGGATGGGGAGCAGGAGCAGGGTGGTGGAGCTTGAAGTCTTGGCTGCCTAGGTGGTGGAGGAGGCAAACATGGTGCAACATATGATGGTCTTGGAGCAGGTGCAGTTGGACGGTACATACTATTGGGAATCCATATCCGATGCTTCTGCGAGGGCGGGCTCGAAGATGAGCCAGCATCCCGCTTGCGCCTGAGTGATTCCTGATGTTCCTGCAGACCAGTCTCAACCTGGATGGCCTTGTTCACCAAGGTGGCAAGTCAGCGAAGTCATGCACCAGGAGCGCAAGCTTGATATTAGGGTGAAGTCTATCACGGAACTTTTCCTGCCTACAAGCATCAATAACAATGTCTTCTTTATCATAATGGGACAAGTCAAGATACTACTGCTGATAAGCATCCATAGCCTTGTTGCCCTGGGTAAGGTTGCGGAACTTGCGCTTCTTCCTGTCCATGATTCCCCGAGGAATGATGTGGGCACGGCAGGCGGCTTGGAAATTCGGCCAAGTAATGATTGTTCTAGCTGGTTGAGTACGCCTGTGGTTGTCCCACAATTGAGCAGCGGGACCCTTGAGGAAAAAGGATGCGAAAGTGACATAGCTGGCAGGGGCAATGTCAGCAGACTCCATCTCATAGGTGATGTCATGGCATTAGCATCGAGGGGTTGTGTTGAGCTGCGGTAGATGGTAGGGTTGAGGCGCATGAAGTCTTGCAAAGTTACTGGGGTTGGCTGTTGATTCATATTGGGGCACAGAAACTGAGCCACAACTCCTTCCATGAGCTGGCAATTCAGCTCAAATTGTTGTATCACGACCATGAATTCGGGCGATGGTGGATTGTTGCTACCACGGCCATGACTAGCGGGTCTAACCATCCTGCTTAAATGCAACATGGGTAGTTTAGCATTGAGAAATTGTAAAGTCAAGGAATCATTCATGAGGTAACATGCACAAAGAAAGAAGTGCGATAGATACTTCATAGTAGTCAATCAAGACAAATAGATCCATGCATAGAGTTAGATAAAAAAACGACGACATGAGTTAGGAAACACACGCAACTAGACAACTAGGAGGCACGCTAGCATGCAATGGAGGGGTACAACAATGAGACATAGCAAAGGCTACATCACATTGGAGAAAACCACTGGAGCAAGGAATCTGCAGGGGACAACGCAAGTTGTCCTCGGTAAAAGGATCCTGCGGCCCATGAACACTATGAAGCAGATCGTGGCCCCCAATTAAGAAAGGGTTAAGGCAAACCTCCATGTGGATGTGGTCACGAGCTCCTAATGTTAGCGTTAGCATGATCATTTAATCCAAGTAGAAGAGAGATTACAGTGCCAGAGCAATGATCAAGGAGTAAAAGATCCTAATACCACCCAATTGTGATGTGGTCCCATAAGCCACACAATAATGTTAGTAAAAGTTTTTTCAAAGACTAGACTCAACTTCGACCAAGGAGTTGGAAAGGGGGTTTCCTACAGGTAGATGGCTATAATACCAACTTGTGACACCCCTGATTCAATCATACACTAATCATACATGCAAATGTGTACGATCAAGATCAAGGACTTACGGGAAGATATCACAAAAAAAAACTCTAGACACAAACTAAAGTTGTACAAGCTTCATATTACAAGCCAGGGGCCTCGAGGGCTTGAATACATAAGCTCGAATACAAACGAGTCAGCGGAAGCAATAATATCTTAGTAGAGACATAGGTAAACAAGTTTGCCTTAAGATGGCTAGCACAAAAGCAACAAAGATTGAAAGGGCAAGGCCTCCTACCTGGGAGCCTCCTAACTACTCCTGGTCGTCGGCGGCCTCCACTTAGTAGTAGGCACCCTCGGGGTAGTAGTAGTAGCCGTCATCCGTGGCAGCTGGCTCCTGGGATCCGTCATCCGATCACAACAATCGGGTATGGGGGAAAAGAGGTAGCAAAGCAACCGTGAGTACTCGTACAAAATACTCGCAAGACTTACATTAGATCTATGCTAAGTATGGATCAGTATCAAACGAATGGGGCTGTATCTTTGGACTGAATTGCAGAAATGCCAGAAGAGAAGGGAAAACCTAGCCTATCGAAGACTGGCATCTTCTAGCATATTGCAGCAATTAGAAGAGTACAGAATAGAATATTATAAGTCGCAAGCATGTTGTAGTATTAACGCCTAGAGATCCTTTCTCGACTCCCTACGAGAAAGCAATCCTGGAGCCATCATATCCATTTATCATCTCCAGTATCCAGTCTAGTTGTATAGATCGGGATACAACTCCAAGTTATCCTGTTACTGTGGATACGGCCATTCGAATGGACAAACTTCCTTGCAAGGGTGCACCACATTACCCGATACGTATCGATCATCTCTGGCCGGACACACTTTCCCGGGTAATGCCCGGCCTCGGAAGATCAACACGTCGTAGTCCTACTTAGGCTCAACAGACAGGCCAACGCTGGTCTATATCCTAAGCATGCAGGGGCCTTGGGCCCATCGCCCTTTGCACTCCTGCATGTTGTGAACGCGGTCGGGATCAGTCCTGGTTACCTCCTTATACAATGCAGGTGCTTACGCGGGCCACTCGGCGCGCGCCACTAAACCGCTGACGTTTGGAGAGCTTCAGTTGATACATACGATGCCAAGTGCCCATAACTGTTCCCGCGTGGTGGTTAGTGCGTATATGTCAATGACCAACTGAGATCAAATACCCAATCTCATTAGTGTCTTGAGGGAGCGCGACAATGATCAGTGCTCCTGTCATCCCGTCTCGAGGACTTTCGGCAAGGGCCAGGCCCAGCCCACTCTAGGGCGGTCTACCTGCCCGGCCGTGCCTCATAATTATCTCGTGGGTACCCCCCAGGCCAACCCGACTTCAGTAACTCTTGCGGGTACCCTCACGATCAACCTCTACCGGGGTGGTACTGCCTGTCCCTCCAGTCGCGCAGAAATGGTAACTCTCGCGGGTACTCCTCGGGGCCGACCCGTCTTTCATATTGTTCTGTGGTAAAGTTAAAGTACCAGTGTGTACATAACACCAAAGGGGAATTCGAGGAATCACCCTCGATGGATTCCATTTGATGTTATCATCAAGGTGAACTAAGGAGGAATCACCCTCGATGGTTCACACTTGATGGGTTGCACGACAGAGTCATTATCGGGAGTGGAGGAGGAGTAATCACCCTTGAAGACCATAACCGATTAGCTACACTACAGAGTTATCATCAACAGTGCGTTACGAGGTATCACCCTCGGCACTCGATAGTAGCTCTGCAGAGTCGTACAACTAAAGGGGGTGAGGTGATGTGTCGTGCCTTGGACGTCGATCACTTTGATCGAGTCACTTGGAAATACAGAGGGGGCAACAGGGACAAGATGAGGGGTCAATGATGGATCACTAACCAACCTATACTAAGCATATAGGATAAGCACATAAGGTACAAAAGCAGGTTACAAAAGCAGGCTATGTATCAGAATAGGAGCAAACATTGACAATAGCAAAATCTAATGCATGCATGAGAGAATGGAATGGGCGATATCGGAATGATCAAGAAGGTTTGCTTGCTTGGAAGCTCTGCCGCAAGTGGCTGTACGTCAAGGGTGTAGTCATATCCGGTAGCAGCGTTAGTCTCAGTGTCCACCAGAGATAAGAGGGGGAAGAAACAATAAATATAAAGCAAACAGATGCATCACGATGCATGACATGACCCAATGCAGTGCTAGGGTGAACTAATGCAGTACAAGACGTTACAAGCAAAGAGGGAAAACATCTGGGGAAGTTTTCCCGGTGTTTGTGAAAGAGAGGGGATGGTTCCATGTTCATCCTGCTAGAGGCACGTGATAGATGAACGGATTGCATATTCGGATTCGTTGTATTTTTTGAGCAATTTTCATATATAAATTATTTTCATCTGACTTATAGATTATTTTATATTAATTTTCAAAGTTGTAAACATTTTTTGAATTTATTATTAAAACTAAAATGGATTTATTACATCAGCATGACGTTATCATGACGTCAGCAGTCAACCCAGCCAGTCCAGGTCAAACCTGACCGCTAGGTCCCATGTGTCATTCATAGTGGGCTAAACAAAGATTAAACTTAACCTAAACTAACTAATTAAACACCTGGGCCCACATGTGAGTGTCTAATTAGATTAACCTAATTAATTTAATTAGGTAATTAAGGGGGCACTGCAGTGACTCGGCGCTGCCTAGTCAGCCTGTTGACCTGTGTTAATGGTCAGCCGGGCGCCTGGGGCCCACCAGACAGTGATCATGGGGGTGGCCCTGGCCAAACAACATCAGTTGTGGCGGTGGCGCGCCGGCGGAGGGGTCCGGCGTCTCCAAACGCAGTTGGGGGGCACCGGACGTCATCGGAAAATTCTAGGGGGTCATTTGGGTGCGCGGTGGCACCGTTCGGATGCGTGCCCGACGCCGCATTGGATGGTAGTCTTGGCTCACCGAGGGATGGCCGGAAACAGCACCGACGTCGAGCACGGGCGGCTGCGGCACTCGAGAGCACAACGGGGACGGCGCTCCCATCCACTAATTGGCAAGGGAGGAGGTGCTATGGGGCCTGGTCGACGTGGTGAACACGGTGGTGGCACGCACGACACCAAATGTCACCGGCGGCCACACCGGGGACGAGCGCGGGCGGCGGTTCCATTCGGTCGTGGTGGCACGGCGAGCCACGGGCAGTGGAATGCTAGGAGAAGCGGAGGGGGAGGCTGCGAAGGCGCACCATGGAGCTCACAGAGGCTCGACGAGTGGCTAGTAGCAGAAGAGGAGGCCTGAGAAGGAGGACAACATCATCGAGGGTAATGCAGGGGTCCCAGTTCCAGCTGGTAGGTGCAGAGGGCGTGGTCGAGGCCGGCGGAGTCTGTGGACGTGATGGCGGGGTGTGGGTTCGATGATGGCCGCGGCTACGGCACGGCCATGACGACAATGGTGCTCGGGCCCAGCGGATCTAAGGAGGGGGAGGCTAAGAGGGCGAGGGAGCAGAGCGGTGAGTGGGCGTGGTAGGTGGGGGAGTGCTCGAGGCATCATGGGGCGGCCTTATCCCCCCGGGCGTCACCGGCGAGGAGGTGTGGATGCGACCGCGGGCGCGGTCGCTTGATCAGGGAAGGCGGCCGAGGATGGGAAAAGAGCTGGGCCTTTTTCTTTTTCTGTTTTTTTTCTTTTTTCTTTTCTGTTTTTCGTTTTGTTTCATCTTATTTTAGTTTTATAAAATATAAATCTAGCCTCTAAACTTAGTGTTATAAATTAGACCAAAGTCACATTAGGTTTAGTATTTAAATAAAATACTTTGCAAATTTTTATAATTTAAAAAGCATTTAAATAATTTTTTGGCCACTGTTTTAATTAGTTTAGTGCATTTAATCACTTTTAAATAATGTTGGTTTCACCATGAAAAATATCGTGGGATTATTTGCAACACTTTGAACATTTTAGTTTTCATGTTTGAGAAATAAAAATTTTGACTTTAATTCAGATTTGAATTTGAATTGAGTTTGAATTCAAGTGAGGATTAGCAACGATAAAAGTGATGACATGGCACCATTATCAGAGGATCACTGTAGCTTAATTATCAGGGTGTTACACTAGTGGTAAAGAATTATTCTTGTCCTTGATTCTATTTCCTTGCTGTCAAATTCATTCTTGCCCCTTGTTTCATACTAGCACTCTATATTATATGCTCCCGTGCATCTTCTTTTGGAGAATCACATGGTTCCAAACATGTGCAGGAACCAAATTCATGGGTGATCATACAAGAGGATCTAGGCATGGCAAGACTATGAATAGCTATCTAGTATTACACTTTTGGAGCTTGTAACTATGATTGCCATACTTGTAGAGCTTGTAACTGTTATTACACTACTAAAGCTTGAAAAGTATGTGTTAAGAACATGTATCACGTGTTATTTGTACAACAGGAGCTTCGTACAGAATCAAGCTGATATTATTTGAAGTATTATGTGGTCTGTGTCAATTTAAATAATGATTACTTATTTACAGTTAAATTGAAATATGAAGAATATGGCTCTGATAGCTAGGACCCAGTAACCTGGACCTGACAACGGGGACCCACCTGACAAGTTTACCCATTTTATAAAAATAAAAAAAATGAAACTATTGAGACAAAAAGGCCACGACCCAAAAATAAAAAGGCTGTAATGTTGGGCTTGGCCCATGAAGCCGACTAAAATTTGACAGGGAAAAATATATAAATAAGCTGAATTTGTTGGGCTTGGCCCATGTAGAACACCGAACTGGACCGGGTTGATTCTAATCAAGGACCAATTCATTTCATCGTAACTTTGCCATGTTAGCTTGCCATGTCGGATGCGATGTGGTGTGGGTATGTTTCCAGCCACCAAAATAATTGGTCGTAGAACCAACGACCTTTTATCTTGGTCATTACCTTTTACGACCATTTCACAACAAAGGTCGTTAAGTTTCATTAAAGACGGCCAGCTTTTGATGAACTATTTTTGGTCACAAAAAAGTCGCAGATAGAAAACAATGACCATTCAATGACCAATATTGATGGTCTCAAGTTGCCATATTTCTTGTAGTCCGTGTGGGTTCGAGCAGGCAATGGCAGTCCGCATTGCACTCCGCCGCTCCCTGGAGGACAGCACGTGACCGACGGACGGATCCGTCCTCTGTGACGCCATAGCGTCGGCTCACCGTGCGCTCGGGTCCTCTGGTGATGGATCCTGGCGGTCCCGGCAGCCGGAACATCGCTCCTTCCCCATCACTAGTCGGGCAGACTATGAGTCCCATTGGTTATAGGCGGCCCGCCGTGAGAAGGAGAGAATAAGGGCCGCCGAGGCCCGTATCATGGCGGACATGGCGGCTGATGTGGCGGCGCACGCGGCCGCAAAGGAGGGAGCCATCTGCGCCCGCATTATGTAGAAACAGAAGCAGAGGAACACGTGCGCCCTCGCTCGAGAGCAAAATCGGGCGGTCCGTGCCATCGCTAGACTGTCACCGAAGGAGGACAGCGACGACGAGGACAACTCCGACGACAAGCATATCCGGCTCGATCCGTACAACGTCTTCGACCGGTACTTCTGCGAGAAGGATGGCAAGGGCGCCGGGAAGGGCAAGGGCAGCCGTGGATGAACTCCGCTATAACCAATCATGCCAAATTTTGAAAGACCTATGGCATGTTTAGTTTGTAGTGATGAAGTAGCTGGACGATATGTGTGCATCAATGTAGTTGCATGAGTTTGTATGGATTTGAGATATGATTATTGAGGTGTCTGTATGTGGATTACATTATTTGAAGGGTGCCCGGTCAATTCCCGCGGACGCGTCCTATAATTATTGAGGTGTCCGGATGTGGATTACATTATTTGAAGGGTGCCCGGTCAATGCCCGAGGACGCGCCCGGGCGCGTCCGCGGGCGTTTGAGCGGCCGGATTTGCCAAGTTCGGCCATAGATGCTCTTAGCTGCCTATTTCCCCCTCTATAGGTTTTGAGGATATTGGTTAGAGATGCTCTAGGTACTACGTACATTTCTTTACGGGGAAAAGTACTACATACATTGACAACTCTATGTTTCATTTTGATTGTTAGTGTGTAATTTGGTCGACTAGAGTTGGGATGTAAAAATAAACCCGGTAAAAAAATTCAAACCGGGCATGACCCCTTTCCATTGCAAATGAACGGAAATACATTGTACCGAGAAACAAATAGGAGAAAAAGGAAAGAGGTGCAGCGAGTTCGGGCACTGCCAGGAAACCCACTGCGTTCGCCCGACATCGAAACAAACGCCATGGGGCAAAAACCTGACAACACCATAGTTCAACAACAACCTGAAGTACTACAGTCTATTACAGCCAAAAGCTCAACATAAGAGCCAAATAGGAAACGGACAGCAGCTGGAAATGACAGCGGCAACTCTGAAAGAAGGCGAGTTTGTGAGATCATTCTCCCTCGATCGGTCTCCTCGCTACCTCGCACATCTTCATCATGGTCATAGTGCTTGACCTGACCATCGCCGCCCCACTACGCAGCTCCTTGACTCCATCACCTTTCTGAAGACCTGCCCAATATAGGAAAAAGTAGCACACGGAAAACACAATCTCAAATGGTGTCTTAATCTGTTTTTTCTCAAAGGTGGCTCGATTTCGATCCAGCCAGATAGCCCAGCAAACAGGCGCCAGGCCAACAGTATAGTATTTCTTCCCATAGGGAAGGAAAGTGTGGCACCAGGAAAATATTGCCAGTAACTGTTTGGATAGAGGTCCGTCCCTAGAGCCATCCCAACACAACACCATACCACTTTAGCCACGGGACAAGTGAAAAACAAATGTCGGGATGATTCAATATTGTCACAAAAGGAGCATTTGGGATCCCCAGGCCATCTCCTCTCCTTCATAACTTGCCTAGTCAAGACAACATCCTCAGATAGTTGCCACAGGAAAATTTTGATTTTGAGGGGGATCTTGGCCTTCCAAACCCATCTATAGTGACAGTCACTAAGAGGGTTTTCTTGCCATTTGTACATAGATTTAGTAGAAAATCTACCATTACCATTGAGCCCCCAGTATACTTGGTCCCCCCTACTCCCAGCTGTATACTGTCAATATATTTCCTCATATCCTCCCATTGCCTCTGAAGATCAGGGGTAAGCCTTCTTCTAAAGAAGGTGTTGGGAGTCACAGATTTGACTTTTGCAACAGTGCAGTCCTGCTCGGTGCATATGTCAAACAGCAGGGGATAACAGTCCTGGAATGGTCTAGACCCATTAATAGAGTCTTTCCACACTCTAGTTAGATCCCCTGATTCAGTTTTAATTTTCCTACCAGCCATATACAGGGTCTTAACTTTAAGAAGGGCTTTCCAGCATGGAGAGTCATTGAACCTGGGTTCAACCGTAGCCATAGTTCTATTTTTCAAATATCGGGCACGAATGATTTTTTGCCAAAGGCCATTTTGGGTCTCAAGTTTCCACCACCATTTGACCATCAAACTGATGTTTTGTTTCCGAAGATCTTTAACTCCTAGACCACCTTTATCTCGAGATCTACAGATTCTGCCCCATTTGACCAAATGATACCTCCTTTCCTTGTTACAACCTTGCCAAAAGAATTTCCTTCTATGTTTATCAAGTTTTTCAATGAAGGTTTTGCTCATAAGCCACATAGACATATGATATAAGGATATTTGGGTGACAACTGAGTCCAACAAAGTTAGTCTACCCCCCATAGATGCAGCATTACCGATCCATGCCTCGAATTTTTTAAGGTACTTAGCCACTATGAACTCCCGATCAGAATCTCTAAGGGTGGAGTAGCTAACAGGCATACCAAGGTATTTGATGGGAAAGCTACCCACATCACAGTTAAACAACTCAGCATAGTATTTCACCGTGCTCTCATCGCCCCCACAGTGAAAATCTCTCTTTTCTGATAGTTCACTTTAAGTCCAGACATTAGCTCGAAGATGTACAACAGTAACTTCAGGTTTACTGCCTTATAAACATCATGTTCCAGACAGATAATAGTATCGTCTGCATATTGGAGCACCGCAACTCCATTAGGGATAAGATCCGAAGCCAAACCCACCAGCAAGTTATTATTTTGGGCATTGGTGATCATCTTCGCAAGACAATCAGCAGCTAGATTAAACAGGAAAGGGGAGTGGGGATCCCCTTGTCGAACAGCCTTAGCACTCTGAAAATAAGGAACGACCTGATTATTAAGTTTGATACTAACTATACCATTGTTGTAGGATCTGTTTAATCTAGTTGCACCACGTGTCACTACAACCTTGAAGCTTGTGACATTCCAACAAAAAGTCCCAGTTCACCTTATCGTACGCTTTCTCAAAGTCGAGCTTCAGGACGACGCCCACCCTCTTTTTCACATGGGTATAATTCAAATTTTCATGCAGCGACAACACCCCGTCCATAATGCTTCTTCCCTTGATAAAAGCATTTTGGGTCGAGCTAATGAGCTTATCAGCGTATGTCTCCACTCGCTGATCCAAAACTTTAGTAATAAGCTTGTATGGACATCTCAGGAGACATATAGGTCTAAATTGCTGGATTTTATCCGCGCGGGCAAAAGGGTGATCACCCCATAGTTAGGACGTTGAAAATCCAAAGTCCCATTATGAAAGCTCACAAACAGCCTCACAAGATCATCTTT
Source organism: Triticum aestivum (assembly GCF_018294505.1). Classification (NCBI taxonomy): domain Eukaryota; kingdom Viridiplantae; phylum Streptophyta; class Magnoliopsida; order Poales; family Poaceae; genus Triticum; species Triticum aestivum. Next base: position 460,682,885 of record NC_057798.1, on the reverse strand, counting down.
AACAATATCCCAGCACACCTGATAGAATTCAACAGGAATATTGTCAGGGCCAGGGGCTCTATTATGTGCCATAGAGAACAGCGCCTCCTTGATCTCTTCCTCCATGAACTCACGACACAAATCAGCATTATCACTAGCATTGAGCTTTTCCTCAACAGACCATGTGTCAGGTTCAAGGTGGAACAGATTACCAGACCCAGGTTCGAACAGACTTTTGTAATACTCCATGGCATGAGCAATCAGATTGTCCGTGCCCTCGATCTCCACATCCCCAGCTTTAAGGGAGTGGATTGTGTTCTTCCTCTTACGACCATTTGCAATTTTATGATAATAGTCCGTGTTCAGGTCCCCTTTCAAGAGCCAGCGTTCATGAGACTGTTGGAGCCAATATATCTCCTCATTCACCAGTATGTCATCAAGCTCAGTACTAACATCAACCTTGATGCTGTATAGCTCAGGGGACAAGGGACCATTTTCTTCAAGCTCTTCTAGCATAGCCAGCTCAATCCGGAGCTCTTCTTTTCTTTTTTTTGTCGTGGCCATATTTATCCGATCCCCAACCTTTGAAGTAAGTTTTGCATCTTTTAAGTTTGATATTCAGGATATCAATAGGGTCAGAAGACTGAACCCTTCTAGGCCAGATCCTACTAATAGTAGGCAAGAAGTTCTCATCTTTTATCCAGGCAAGATTAAAATGAAACTCACAAGTTTTAGGAGCTTCTCTACTTTCCTACCCACTAGAAAGCAGCAGTGGATTATGGTCAGAGAGTTCTTGAACTAATTTCCTAACATAAACCATAGGGAAGAGATTTTCCCAGTCTTCAGACATCAAGATCCGGTCCAGTTTCTCCAGAGTTGGGTGCGCCTGATTGTTAGTCCATGTATATTTACCCCCACTAGTATCAATCTCTCTAAGGGCCAGGGCATTGATGATGGAATTAAAAAGATCGGTAGATCTGCTACTATTCATCTTCTTATTTTTCTCATTGCAGTTACGCAGAATATTAAAGTCACCTCCCACAATGTAGGGGACACTCATGTTGTTGCACATTGCAGCAAGCTCCACCAAAAATTCCTCTTTAAACTCTTCATGAGCAGATCCATACACTACCAGGAGGCCCCAGTCCTTCTTAATCTTCTTGTCATGCACCACCATTTGCAAAATGTATTTGCCTTTATTGCAGGAGATAACATCAAAAATATCATGTCTCACACCACTCAGGATACCCCCAGATTTCCCAGCAGATGGGATCCATTCCCAATGAAACAGACCAAAGGGATCAATCCTCCTAATGCATTTAGGGGAAAACTTTTTTTTTCATAGTCTCCTGCAGCCCGACAAAGTCTAAGGAATGGTCACTAATCAGGTCAGAGAGGCAGGTGGCCATCCCTTTCTTGCCTGCCCCTCTACAGTTCCAAATGAGGCCTCTCATTTGGAATGATCTTTATGGAAATGAGATCGAGTAGCCCTGCCAGGAGGCTTTGCAGGGCTACAGGACACCTCTTCCGTAGGGGTTTGTCTCCTTTGGCTCCTAGTCACAGGTCTAGGTAGCTTAACCACAGATTTCTTTTTAGTTTTCTTTTTGTTTTTACCTAAAGAAATCTGTTCATGTAGTACCTCTTCCTGGTCCAGCCAGGTAAGATTAACAGGGATAGATTTACCCAACCCATTAGTAACCAAAATGTCATCCCCATTATCATCAGTGGGGTTGTTCTTCTCATCCACCTTATTTTTATCAGCTAAATTACCTCTAACCCTCTCCAATTCTCTAAGTACGTCCACACAGGAGAAATCATTATCAGGTATGTTCACACCAATGCAAGAAGCTCTATGTAAAAGTTCAGAATTGGAGAGAACATCAAAAGCATTAGTACAAGCAGTATGTTTACCTCCCAAGTTTTTTTTCTGGGCAAGATCAATAGCTTTTGCTTCAATATTCTCCTGGATCCTCTGCACATTACGCTTGCTGAATTTAAGAGCTGCTTCTGGAGCTAGAGGAGGAGTGAGAATAATCTCATCACTGCATTCAGAAGGTGGGAGATGTATCACATAATCACAATTGTTCTTCAAGCCTGCATCAATGTCTCCCTCCACCTCCACAATCTGAGCAGGATTAGAAACCACAACAGCATAAGACAATGATCGATGAATAGCAGATGAATTTTGTACCTTCATTTCCTGACTCATACTCCCTTTTCCCCTCGGAACACTGGTTTCAACATGATTCAGAGTTGTCAACCATTTAGAGGTATCCTGGATCATATGGTTTCCTGTCAGCTCGTGCTCTTTAGCCATCGTTTCAATGAGGAGAGAGGAGTCCACCTCACTGTCAGAAGACATGGCTATCTCTTGCTCCTGTGGTGACAAACGACAGGTCTTGCCCCCACGAGTAGATGTTTCCCCTTTCTCCCCACTTTTCAAATTATATTGTTCTTCATCCACCCCCTGATCAGCACGCTTGCGCTTAGGAGTCTGATCAGCCTTAGGGGGTTGTCTTTGGCATCAACACGCACAGCCTCTTCGTCAACAGCATTAACCACCAGGATTTCTTCCACCTCAAAAATAAATTTATAGAAATGCCCCCCCAACACCCCTTCAGCTATGTTAGGGAGTTGTTTCACTAATCGACATCCTATTTTAGCTCTCATAGAAGACGGGCGATTCAAAGTAGACATATCACCCACAAGTCCCCCCACATAAGCTACAGTCTTATCGCAATGTTTATTAGGAGGGATTCTCCCAATCCTCACCCAAGCAACTTCTAGAAGCCCTTCAGAATCTATACCTCAGACCAGGGGGAAAATTTAACAGCCACACCACACTTTTTCAGCTTAACATGTTCAACGAAAAGAGCACGACCAACTTCTCTGGGATTAGGCATCCTCATCACAAACATGTTCGGAGCAAAGAACTTAGCAGAACAGCGCCATCCCCGACCCACATAAACACTAAGCTCGTGCTCTATGTCTTTGGTAAGCGCATCCCCCTCGGTGATAGTAACAACAACATTGAAAATCCTCTCCCTAGGCTGTCTATCCACGCTGAAATCAAGAATATAGAAGAACCCCTGCCCTTTGCTTTGAAAACCACACATAGCAGGCGAAAATTCCCAAGGTAAAAATTCAGTGCAGATAACAGACAAGTGTCCTTTCTTCTTGCACCGCTCACACACAGCTTGTGCACATCTAGTAGTACGATGTCCATTCAGATTACAGATCTGACATGGAAAATAAGAAGGGGCATTGTTACCAGCATAAGCAGGAGGATCACGCGCTCGTGGAGATGCAGGGTTCTTCTCCACCGCACAAGGCTCGCTCGTGTCCCCATCTTCTTCGCCCCACCTCCCAAATCGAGGGGGGAGCAGCAAGATTGCCGCCGGCCGCCTCATCCCACTTCCTGGATCCAGCATCCCCCGATCCAGAAGCTTTCTGAGTTGAGGACCCGCCTGAATCTGTCTTGCGCTTCCACACATTGCAGTCGAGGCTGCGACGGCGTCCCAGGCCGCGGTCAAAATGCCTGGCCCCCCGACCATGGTGCCCAGCCCCAAATCCCTCCTCTCTCCTGGTGTTAACCTCACGAATCGGATCTGGGTGGGGTGGAGAGCTCGCAACTTGAGCAAAGGAACGAGGATCACCATGGATTTTGCCCTCCCACCAGGCGAAGGATCTAGGAACCCTAGTTTTTGGAGGCGACGGCGCGTCCCAGAAGTGAGAGAGGCCCTCGCTGAGATCTAAAATGGGGGAAAGGGGAACCGGGTGTGGTTTTATATGAGCGGCGCCCAGCGAAACCCTAGGTTTAGGGGATCCATGGCGGTCGAATCTCATCTGTCCCACGTGGCGAGTGTCGGTGTCAAAACCGGTGGATCTCGGGTAAGGGGTCCCGAACTGTGCGTCTAGGCGGATGGTAACATGAGACAAGGGGCACGATGTTTTTACCCAGGTTCGGGCCCTCTCGATGGAGGTAAAACCCTACTCCTGCTTGATTAATATTGATGGTATGGGTATTACAAGAGTTGATCTACCACGAGATCGGAGACGCTAAACCCTAGAAGCTAGCCTATGGTATGATTGTTGTTCTTCCTACAGACTAAAACTCTCCGGTTTATATAGACACCGGAGAGGGCTAGGGTTACACAGAGTCGGTTACAATGGGAGGAGATCTTCATATCGTATCGCCAAGCTTGCCTTCCACGCCAAGGTAAGTCCCTATCCGGACACGGGACGGAGTCTTCAAACTTGTACCCTCATAGTCCGGGAGTCCGGCCAAAGGTCATAGTCCGGCCATCCGGACACCCCCTAATCCAGGACTCCCTTAGTAGCCCCTGAACCAGGCTTCAATGACGACGAGTCCAACGCGCAAATTGTCTTCGGCATTACAAGTCGGGTTCCTCCTCCGAATACTTCATAGAAGATGTTTGAACACAAGGATAGTGTCCGGCTCTGCAAAAATAAGTTCCACATGCCACCATAGAGAGAATAATATTTACACAAATCTAATCTGCTGACGTATTCCGCGGCGTGACATCATGCCACGGCCTAGCCTTTACTCATTTTACCGTTCCACCTCAGCGCGTTTAGCGAGGTGGTTCCCTCGTCACATCTTGTCGAAGCAGAGATCGTGTCCCCTTATTTCGGGATTCTCATCAATATGGGCGTGGGTAACCCAACCGCGCCTTTTGGTATGACTCTAATTGAAAGCGAGTCCCAAACGGTTACGGGGAGGGCTCTTGGTATTCAACTCCTTTATAAAGAGACCAAGGCTCGATTCCCTCCTCCTTCAATCCAATCGAATCCGCCCCTCGCCTCGAGTTCCAACACTCAAGGTTTCTAGTTTTAGGCGCTTCGGACATCCGACGATGTCCGGATCTAACCTTCAAGGCTGGTGGGTGCCTTCCTCCGTCACGGGAGAAGACGTGCGAAAGCTGAGAGATGCCAGGTATCTAACCGGCGAAATCTCGCATATGCTGACTGCTCAAGGGCAGGCCATTCCTTCTCCTCAGCCCGGTGAGAGCATGGTGTTCACATCTCACTTCCTCCAGGGGTTAGGTTTCCCGATTGATCGCTTTGTGAGGGGGCTGATGTTCTATTACGGGCTGGAATTTCACGATCTAGCTCCGGAGTTCATCCTCCAAATTTCATCGTTTATCGTAGTGTGCGAAGCCTTCCTCCATGTCACCCCTCACTTCAGATTGTGGCTTAAAACCTTCAGAGTAGAGCCGAAGATGATCGAGGGGCAGCTCGCCGAGTGCGGAGGAGCTATCATAAGCAAGATAGCCGGCGCTCCATGGCCCGAGGGCACTTTCCAAGAAGAGTTCGGCTTATGGCAACGGGATTGGTTTTATATCACAGCCCCCAGGGGCACCACATGGGTGGCGCCTCGTGCTTTTCGCTCGGGCCCCCCGCCACGGCGAGCGTCATGGGTCAATGAAGGGCTTATCTAGGGTCCGTCCAAAGACGTGCTCCTACTGCAGGACCGCATTCAAGATCTCCTAGAAAGAGATATTAACCTGACCGTAGTGGCGCAAGTTATGCTGATTCGCCGCACACTGCCCTGCAAACGTCGCCCCCTCCGCCTGTGGGAATTTAATCCGGAGGGACCGCGAGTCCTCCAACATTTTATGGGCGCAACGCCCATGGAGATGTACAAATTGTTCTTCGGACCACAAACAAGGTGTCCGGATTTATCCGAGGACGCAGGTCTGAGCTGCAATCGGCAAGATATTAAGGTAAGCAGCCCCATATTTGGACACACCATCTGTATTTTCATCATAAAGCGGCCCTTTAACAGAGCTATCCTTTGAACAGGAGTGGATAGCGAAGGCAAAGCTTATCAGGTGTCCAGCCCCCCTGCCCGAGACCGCGCCAGACCCCGTGTTAACCAGGATGCTGCAGATTATGTTTTCAGCAGCGGGCGAAGAGGGGAACCAAGGAGCTGCCGCCTCCACAAAGGAGACTGTCAAGAAGGGAGGAATCGAGAATTCCCCCAACCTGGGAAAGAAAAGGAGTGCCTATGAAGACCCGGAGGAGATGACCTCAAAACGGGGGAAGAAATCTTTGTCAGACGATCCGGCACCGGAGACTGCCCCGGCCGCATTGCGCCCTCAAAGGGATCAGCTTTCCTCCGAGTCATAAGTAAAGAGAGGGGCTCAAAAATTAGTGGCATCCCTGTTTTATTTCTGAGGAAGATAACCGAAATATTACCTTGCAGTTCGGATCTTGACCCTTCTCAGCAGAGCTCGTCTTCAGGGGATCTTCGTCCGGAGATGATAGAGAGCGAAACGCCTCCCCTAGCTGCACCGACTTACAAGGCAGGCGACCCCGAGGTGTCGTCCCGGCAGGTTTCTCCGAGTCCGGATCCTGAAAAAGGTCGTCGGGCTCGTCCGGTGCCCTCTGGTGCGCGGTCGGAGAGGCTGAGGGATCTGCTTGGGCGTGCATCCGTCTCAGAAGAACACCGTGTGTTTCTGAACATGGTGATAGGAAGGGTTGCATCCGCGGAAAGCGGATTGTACGAGGCCGCCAGGAGTTTACTGACAGGCTTTGAGGTACGTGAAATGGTGTACTTATTGGTAGAGCCGCATAGAATGTGCCCTGTATAAATAGTAGCCCCTGAGACTCTGTGTGTCGTCAAGAGTGATGGAGCGCAGAGGATCAAAACCCCAGGTATAAAATGTTACCTTTCTACGAAGGTGGCGAGGCGTTCGGTGGCTAGCCGGACTGATGAATCTGCTGAGTTAAAGCGGCAACTGGACGTGGCAGATGCCGACATCGTGCTTGTAAATAAGCGGCTAGACGAGGCACAAGGTATACTCCACAGATATCTGATAAGAGGAGTTCGATGCTCGTTTCTTACAATATATATATGCTTATTGCAGATAGTGCTGCTTCCATGGAGAACCTTCAGGTCGAACTTGCCCGAGCCAAGGAGCAAGCAAGAAAAAGTGATGCGGCGGCCGTTAAGGCGGCTGAAGAGCTGAAAGCCGAACAGGCTGCTCACTGCCAGAGTAAGAAGGCAATAGCCGAGATGGCTATAAAATTGAAGGATGCTGCCGACCGCTGTAAATTTCTCGAACAAGAAAAAGGGGCGGCTTAGAAGGACCTTGAGAAGATCACTACCGAGGTCAAGGGTGCTCGCTCTGCGATGAGAGCTATGAAGGAGGAGCTGCGTCAGGCCGGGGATATCACGGCTGGAAAGCCTTATATGCTGCGGATGAAGTTCGGGGATCCTAGGCATGCTCCATTAGACCGGTAGTGGAGTGTGGAAAACACTTATCTGGATGTGGCAGCGAGTGCGGCTGATGCAACCGAGCACTTCCGAGGACGAGGCAACCATAATTTGGAAGAACTGTTTTGGTCGCAGTTCCACAAGCCAGAGCGCCCACTTTTGGTACCCGACCGTTTGGCCGCCTTTGCGGAGCCGAACAGGTTATCCGGACTCGCCATGAAGTATGTCGCGAGTCGTTTGTGGCCGGGGGAGCCAGAGCCGAAATGTTATTTTGGGTTGGTGTAGCAGTTCCTTGGTTCTGTGCCGCATGTTGATGTACTGAAGAGGTCGGCGTGTATAGAGGGTGCACAAATGGCTCTTGCCCGTGTCAAGACATACTGGGCGGATATGCAGGCCAGTGTTGTCGCATCCCAGGATTCGGATGAAGGCCGGGTATCTGCCAAGCACTACCTTGAGGAAGTTCTTCCGGGCGCTCGTTTAATAGAAGCGCAGTGCTTGAAGGATGTTTTGTTCGAATAGCGGGTGCTATTGTAAAAGAAATATTTTGATAGAATATAAAAGCTTTTTATACTTGTGCTTCCAAGAATTATAACGCCTCTTATGCGGCCGTTAATGATATGTGTATATAACCTGAAAGATGGCAGTCGTTGGCTTCAGCCCCCAGCATATAATGCGAGGGTGTTCACAAAAAATGCGCCTTTTCACACTTAATCCAACGTCTTGGTCCTACAAAGGAGGTGATGGCACGGCGAACGAGGCAACCGGACTATAACGCTTTATCACTTTCACTTAGCCATAGGAGTTTGACATTGGGGCTACTCAATAGCCCCTGGAGGCTCCGCTCTCTCCCGAATCCGGGGCGCGTGTGTGCCTGACCGGGAAGCGGTCCTTCGTTAATGCGGGGGAATCCTAGAGATTCCGAGAGTCATCGAGTGGTTGACCAGCCTCTCGCTATATCATGACAGTCAGTTTTCGGCTTTCTCTACTGAGGTGCTCGCCTGGCCGAACCGGGGCACAATCGCAGTAGTTCTCCTGGTGCCGCGTTAGCCGATATAACGGAACGTAAGGCAGCAAAACACAGGAGCCGGGCAAACCCAACATTTGACCAAAGACATGATTCGGAGCTGATGCATATAAGGCCTAACTCGCGACGCCGAACACTCCCTAAGGTATTCGGTCTTTATGTAGACGGGCCAAAACAGAGCCCTTGGTAAGAAAGCCCCTGGTGTCCAGGTACGCACAAAATTCTGGCGTGGCCACATGCCAAAACGCCAGCCTCCTCCTCGGTTATGACAAAAACCGGGGGATGTTTTCAACAAGAGACAGTAAAAAAGGTTTACGCAGGGTCTTAATCTGAAAAGAATCCTTAGAACGGGTCCCTACTGCACGTCTATGCCTGTGTCTCCGTTGTGCCGTATCCTGGACGGGCGTAGCATAGTGTTCGTCTGCGAAAAAGAGAAACTTTAGTAAATAGTCGTGCGAGAAATCTATATTAGAATAAACAGGATATAGTTGGAGCAAGAAGGTAGCCGCATTGTCTCCTGGCGTAAATACGCGGAGCCCTTTACAGGGTTGTGCGGCTATTAAGTCCATGTGTGTTGACGCCGGACTCGTCTAGCCGTGCTCGGGCTAGATTAGTGTGCGGCTGTCCAGGCGGCCGCACCCTTACCCGTATTTTGGGGGTCAATTGTCATTCCCCTGTGATGAGAAGATGCCTCGTGGGCCGGGCATTTTAAGTGTAAGGGATGCATAATGTGGTATTGCGTTAAAGTGGGCGGAAGCTTCACGTCCCAGTAGCGCTTGATAGCGACTTACGAATGGGGCGATGTGGAAGGTTAGCTTTTCGCTTCGGAAGTTGTCGGGTGAGCCGAACTTGACTTCTAACGAAAGGGAACCCATAGTATGGGTATCTGGACCCGGCGTGGCTCCTCGAAAGAAAGTTTTGCCACGGCGTATTAGCGCAGGGTTCCCCTAGTTTGTGGATTGTGTCTTGATATAACAGGTTTAAGTCGCTGCTGCCATCCATAAGGACTCATGTAAATTGTAGTCCGTCAATAACCGGACTCAAGACCAAGGCAGTCCAGCCTGCGTTCCGGGCCCCTCTGGAGTAATCCCGATGGTCAAAGGTGATTGGTTGTAACAACCAGTGGTGGTGCTCCTCTGGGGTTGGCTGTATGGCGCGTGTCTTCATAAGCGTCGTTCTGTTTTGCCCTTTTGTCATATGATGTGAATTTACTGTTTTGACTTCTTGTGGGAACTTCTTTTGTTCTCTGGTGTTCTGCTTGTGGGGCCGTCGTCATCCTTGCTTGGTGCGTCGAGCCCCTTGTGTTCGGCATTGAGTTTGCCGGACTGCTTGAAAACCCAACAATCTCTGTGGGTGTGGTTTGCAGGCCTCCCGGGGGTGCTATGGATTTGACATATTTTATCCAGGATTTTGTTGAGGTTAGACAACTCATCCCTCTCATCTTTGGGTAGCGGCTTTTACTGATTTTGCCGAGAGCTTTTGAATCTGGCGTTGAATGACGTGCTCATTGGGCTGTTGTCCTTGATTCGGCGCTGTTCTTTGTTACGGCGAGGTTTCCCGTTTCCATCTCTAGGTTTGGATGTACTAGGGTCGCTAGTGCTGCTTTGTGCCAACCAGCTATCCTCTCCTGCACAAAAGCGGGTCATGAGGCTTGTTAATGCAGCCATCGTTCTTGGTTTTTCTTGGCCGAGGTGTCTAGCGAGCCATTCATCTTGGACGCTATGTTTGAAAGCTGCTAGGGCCCCAGCGTCCGGACAGTCGACTATCTGATTCTTTTTAGTAAGGAATCTATTCCAGAGTTTCCGGGCTGATTCTCCGGGTTGCTGAGTTATATGACTCAGATCATCTGCATCCGGAGGTCGGACATAGGTCCCTTGGAAATTTGCCCGGAAAGGCTCCTCGAGCGCTTCCCAATTTCCCATGGTGTTTTCAGGAAGGCTTTTAAGCCAATGTCGGGCTGGCCCTTTGAGCTTAAGGGGTAAGTATTTGATGGCATGAAGGTCATCTCCTCTGGCCATGTGTATGTGGAGGATATAATCCTCTATCCAGACTCCGGGGTCTGTTGTTCTGTCGTATGCTTCTATGTTCACGGGCTTGAATCCCGCTGGAAATTCGTGATCTAGCACCTCATCGGTAAAACATAAGGGATGTGCGACGCCCCTGTATGCAGGTGTGTCGCGATGTTCGGACATTTTTTGCATTGTATTGCTCGCTGGAGCTTGTTTTCTTGGGCCATAGATGGATCTGGTTGGGCCGGTTCTTTGCTGCGAATCCTTAGGGGGTCGCTCGTCGTATTGAGTGCGGCGCCCTTTGTCGCTTTAGATCGATCATTGGGTCGTCTATCCGACCTGGTGGCTTCCTTGTTTTTTGACTGTGGGGGCTTTATGGCCTCTTCATCAAATTCCGGTAGTAGTTTCCGCTTCGGATAGATCTTTGTGTGACGACTGTTGCCGTATTTGTGTGCAGTATCCAGTACTTCGTTCCATCTGATCCTGAGTGCGTCTTCTTTTGTTTTGAGCCTCCGCTTCTGCTTTTTTAGGCTACGTGTAGTGGCGACGAGCCTTTGGTGGAGGTTCTGATGTTCCATCAATTTGTCCGGCGTGAGGTCGTCCGGACTATTATCTTTTCTGGGGATTGGTTGTTCGGACGGTTGCTCAATGGCATGTTCGTCTTCCGTTGATTCGCCCTGCTCTATGGCTGGGTCTTTGTCGAGGTGGGGCTTTGCGTGGCGCTTACGTCGCCGCTTTGATTGTTTTCCGGGGGAATGATCCCTGTTTGCGCCCTTTCGATCCTCGTTGTTATCCCTTTTGGGTGTGTCCACCATGTATACATCGTATGATGAGGTGGCTTTCTAGTTCCCTATAGGTGCCGGTTCTTGGTCGTCTCTTTCATCGGCGTCCATTCCGTCGATGTCTTCGGAGTCAAAGTCGAGCATGTCGGTTGAATCATCGACAGTGGCTACAAAGTGGGTGGTGGGTGGGTTTCGAATTTCTTCGTCGTCCGTATCCCAACCCTGCTGACCATAGTCCGGACAGGGCTCTCCTGACAAAGAGAGAGATTTTAGAGAGTTCAGGATATTGCCAAAGGGCGACTGCTGAAAGACGTCCGCGGCGGTAAACTCCATGATCGGAGCCCTATCGGGTTCGATCGGAAGGAGTGCAGAAGATTCGGAGTCCGAAACGGAGTCCGGCACCTTGGAGTCACGGGCCTTGCAGAGGACTAGGCTGGTATTCGGCTCTATCGCCATAGAGATTGCGGTTCCTGGGGCGGCGTCCAACCGTCCGTCCCTGGTTAGCGCGGTCGGCTCTGAACTAATGGTCGGAGCGGACTCCTGAGCGGCACCCTGGGCGCTGTCCGGCGGCAGAGTTAGGTCATGCCCATCGAGACAGTGTGGCGCGCTCATCCGTGGCTCGAATTCGTCGAAGATCAAGTCCCCGCGAATGTCGGCCGTGTAGTTTAAGCTTCCAAACCTGACCTGATGGCCAGGGGCGTAGCTTTCGATCTGCTCCAGATGGCCAAACGAGTTGGCCAGCAGTGCAAAGCCGCCGAATACGAAGATCTGTCCGGGGAGAAAAGTCTCGCCCTGGACTGCGTCGTGGTTGATGATCGAAGAAGCCATCGGGCCTAAAGGTGACGACACAGAGGAACTCTCAATGAAAGCACCAAGAAAGCCTTCCACGCTAAGGAAAGTCGATACAAGGATTGCCGGACAGGCCTTCTGAGTAGTTGGGTCCTGAAAGTATATATATAAAAAAAAGGAAAACGGCCGAATAGGGAGCCCCCTAGTGCGGTTGAGCCGCATTCTGGGCGTGCCGTAGTTGTGCCCCTCCCCTTATGCCCATGGTATTTTCAAAGCGTAATTATGTACGCGTGGTACCGATAACACCATCTGACGAGGGCTGGGGTTGGGGCCGCACTGCTATGCTTTCCCGGATCGTGCCAGCCGGCTCTGTTGTAGGTTGCTTCGGGCGCGCTTGACGTTGTCCGGATGTTTAATATCCGGATTGGAGAGTTGCCTTGAGAGGCTGCTATGTACTTCCGCCGCTAGGGCCGCTGTGTGCTCCTCCGTTCGGAGAGAGCGTTCGGTGTTTCCATTTACCGTAATGACTCCGCGAGGACCTGGCATCTTGAGCTTGAGATATGCGTAGTGCGGCACCGCATTGAATTTTGCGAATGCGGTTCGTCCGAGAAGGGCGTGATAACCACTGCGGAATGGGACTATGTCGAAGATTAACTCTTCGCTTCGGAAATTATCCGAGGATCCGAAGACCACTTCGAGTGTAACCGAGCCTGTACAGCTGGCTTCTACACCTGGTATGACGCCTTTAAAGGTTGTCTTTGTGGGTTTAATCCTTGACGGCTCTATACCCATTTTTCGCACTGTATCCTGATCAAGCAGGTTCAGGCTGCTGCCACCGTCCATGAGCACTCTGGTGAGGTGAAATCCGTCAATGATTGGGTCTAGGACCAATGCGGCGAATCCGCCGTGGCGGATGCTGGTGCGGTGGTCCCTTCAATCAAATGTGATCGGGCAGGAGGACCATGGGTTGAACTTTGGGGCGACTGGCTCCAACGCATAGACGTCCTTGAGAGCACGCTTCCGCTCCCTCTTGGGGATATGGGTTGCGTATATCATGTTCACCATCCGCACTTGCGGGGGGAATCCCTTCTGTCCTCTGTTGTCCGGCGGCCGGGGCTCCTCCTCGTTATCGCTACGCAGCCCCGGCCGCCGAAACCAGAGACAAGGGGCTGCGTAGCGATAACAAGGAGGAGCCCCGGCCGCCGAACAACAGTGGACAGAAGGGATTCCCCCCGCAAGTGTGGACGGTGAACATGATATACGCAACCCATATCCCCAAGAGGGAGCGGAAGCATGCTCTCAAGGACGTCTATGTGTTGGAGCCAGTCGCCCCAAAGTTCAACCCATGGTCCTCCTGCCCGATCACATTTGATCGAAGGGACCACCCCACCAGCATCCGTCATGGCGGATTCTCCGCATTGGTCCTAGACCCAATCATTGACGGATTGCACCTCACCAGGGTCCTCGTGGACGGCGGCAGCAGCATGAACCTGCTTTATCAGGATACAGTGCGAAAAATGGGTATAGATCCCTCAAGGATCAAACCCACAAAGACAACCTTTAAAGGTGTCATACCGGGTGTAGAAGCTAGCTGTACAGGCTCATTTACACTTGAAGTGGTCTACGGATCCCCGGATAATTTCTGAAGCGAAGAGTTAGTCTTCGACATAGTCCCATTCCGCAGCGGCTATCACTCCTTGCTCGGATGAACCACATTTGCAAAATTCAATGCGGTGCCGCACTACGCATATCTCAAGCTCAAGATGCTAGGCCCTCACGGAGTCATCATGGTAAATGGAAACACCGAACGCTCTCTGCGAACGGAGGAGCACACAGCGGCCCTGGCGGTGGAAGTACAGAGCAGCCTCTCAAGGCAACTCTCCAATCCGGGTGTTAAACGTCTGGATAACGTCAAGCGCGCCCGAAGGAACCTACAACAGAGCTGGCTGGCACGATCTGAGCGAGCATAGCAGTGCGGCCCCAACCCCAGCCCTTGCCAGATGGTGCTATCAGTACCACGCGTACATAATTACGCTTTGAAAATACCATGGGCATAACGGGAGGGGCACAACTATGGCACGCCCAGAGTGCGGCTCAACCGCACTTAGGGGCTCCCTATTCCGCAATTTTCTTTTTTTATATATATACTTTCAGGACCCAACTATCCGGAAGGCCTGTCCGGCAATACACTCACCGAACACACGATGCAACAGCCAGGGCGAGAACAGGCTGCGTCGAATGTCCAGGTGGTCTCTATAACAAATTAAATACTTGTTTTTACTTAAAGACCCGCAGCTTGCCCCTGGAGGGGGACATTTCAAATAATCCCATCTCTTGCTTATCGCACTATTTGTATCGTTCTGCTTTCATAGCAGCCCTTTTTTTTAAACAATACATAGCTCTTATCTATTATTGTATTTATCTATTTTTATACAAATACGTTCAGTCATGACATTATGCAACCGTACACTTTGGTACGGCCAATACACCAGAGGCTTAAGCACCCCATAATATGGTGTGAGAAGACCGAACACTCTCATGAGTGCGGCACCCCGAACTTATAGCACTATATGCATCAGCTCCGAATCATGTCTTGGGTCAATAGTTAGGTTTGCCTGGCTCCCATGTTTTGGTACCTTACATTCCGCATTGTTGGCTAAGGTAGCGCTGGGAGAACTACTGTGATTGTGTCCTAGTTGAGCTGGGTTAACACCTTAGTAGAGAAAGCTAAAACTGACCATCATGATAGTGCGAGAGACCGGTCGCTGTTCGCGAGGTTTTTCGAGTCCTTAAAGACTTATGCCGCTTAGAGCGAGGAGCCGGATTTTCTGGCCTAGGCATGGATAGCGCCCCAAACTCGGTCTTCCGAATACTAGGGGCTTCACCGAAATTTAAAATTATAGAATTCTATGGCTAAGTGAGAGCGATAAAGCATTATAAGTCCGACGGCCTGGTTCGTTGTGCTGAGCGCCTCCCTAGATGGACCCAAGAATGGGAACAAGAGCGCTCAGGTTTATCCCAAACACCCCAGCACTCGTGGCATGGGGGTAGAAGCCGACGACTTGCATCTCTCAGATTTGATAAATGGACGCATAGAAGGTAATATTTTAAATTAACAAGCGTTGCTTAGCGCATATGAACAAAGTTTTCAACGCACAGGATAACAACAGGCGAGTCTACTCAAAAATTACATCTTTGGAGCACTCACCCGCTATAATGCGGGCACCCTTCAGGACGCCCTTGTAATACATCTCGGGCGTGCGATACTCCTTGCTCGACGGTGGCGGGTCCGTCACAAGCTTCTCAGCGTCCATCTTGCCCCACTGCACTTTAGCACGGGCAAGGGCCCAACGGGCACCCTCAATGCAAGCGGAGTGCTTGATGACTTCAACCCATGGACAGGCGTCCACTAGCCGCCGCACCAGACCGAAGTAGCTCCCAGGCATCATTTCCTTAGGCCACAGCCGAACTATGAGGCCCTTCATGGCCTGTTCGGCCACCTTGTGGAGCTCGACCAGCTGCTTCTGCTGGTCGCTAAGGGGCACCGGATGTCCGGCCTCAGCATACTGAGACCAGAATACCTTCTCCATCGAGCTTCCTTCCTCGGCCCGATAGAATGCGGCAGCATCGGACACACTGCGGGGCAGATCTGCGAAAGCTCCTAAAGAGCTCCGGATTCGGGTAAGTAACAAGTAATTCACTTTCACGTGCTTGCTTTGCATGAAGAAGGCCTTACCCGCCACTATCTTCTTTATCGCCTCAATTTCCTGGAGGGATTTTTGGGCTTCGGCCTTGGCGTCTTTGGCACTCTCAAGAGCCGAGGCGAGCTCGGAATCTCGAGTCTTCGAGTCACGCTCCAAACCCTCGTGTTTTTCCACGAGAGCCTGGAGCTCTTGCCGCACCTCCGCCACCCGCGCTTCTTTCTTCTCTCGCTCGGTGTGCTCCAAGGCCGCACTGCTTTCGGCCTTAGACACCGCCTTCTTCAGGGTCGCCACCTCGTTCGTGGCCCCTGCAATACCCACGTTACTCTTGTCATTTTTTGCAACCAAATCCTTTTCAATAAGGTACTACTTTCATAAGGTATTACTTACCTTCCTTATCCTCGAGCTGCTTCTTGGCAAGGCCGAGCTCGTTCTCGGACCGCTCGAGGCTCTGCTTCAATGCATTGACCTCCGCAGTTAGTGCGGCAGAGGTCAGCAGCGCAGCCTGCATTCCCATATTGACCTATTTATGTTAGCCTCCTGCGTATATCTTTTTAGATCCTCAGCTAGGCTTTTCTTTCCGAACGCCAAACTGAGCATCAGGGGCTACTGTCTATGCGGTAACATTTTTCTATGTTTTGAATACATACCTCAAAGCCTGTTAACAGGCTTGTACAGGCTTCTGTCAGCCCGCTCTTGGCAGACTGAACTTTCTGGATCACCGCACTCATGACAGTGCGATGCTCCTCGTCGATGGAGGCGCCGTTAAGCGCCTCCAGCAAATGATCCGGCGCCTCCAGTTGGACGGAGGCCACCGGCGTCGCAGTCTCACCCTTCTCACGAAGGGGCCGCCCGCCGGACTCTGGAACCACCGCAGGTTCCGGTACAGAGTCCGGCATAGTGATGGACTTGGAACCCTCGAGGGTTCCGCCCTCTTTTCGCCCAAAGTCTGGAAGGTCGCCTTGCAGCGCCTCCAGGACCACCTCCTCTTGGTTGGGCCCCTTCCGGGACCCCACCTCGGCGTCGTTTGCGTCACGAGGGGAGGAGGCCGTCGGAAGTGAAGTACTATTCACATCCGACGAACCCAGGGACCCGCTCGATGCAGCAGGGAGATCGTCCTTGGGCGGGCTACAGGGGTGTGTTCGGCGTAAGAAGACACTATGCGATAAAAGAAAAAACATGAGTTATTATGGAATCCGGACACTTACGATCTCGCCAGGGCTTGGCCCTCGAGGGCCACTCCTCTTCGCCGTCGTCAGTGTTGGTGGAGTAGTCCGGAGGAAGGGTCCTTCCCTTTTTCGACCCTCCGGCCTCCCCAGTTGGGGAGGCCTTCCTTTTCTTCCCTCCCCCCGTTGGGGGAGAAGCCTCTTTCTTCTCTTCCTCGTCTTCATGGGAGGAGTCCGCCTTGGAATCATTGGACGATGAGTCTGATAACACCGGACGACGGGAACTCTTTCGGGTTCCCGTGGCCACTTTCTTGGCCTTCTTCTCCGGCACCACGTGAGGTGCCGGAACCAGCAGCCCCGTCAATCGGGCACCCGCTGGGTCCTCTGGTAAGGGAGCCGGACAGTTAACCTGCCCGGACTTCTTCAGCCAGTCCTATCAAAGGTGAGGGAGTTTAGATCCCGCATAGTGTCAAACTATGGAAAAGCATCCTGTAAAGGGTAAAATAGCTTACCTCGTCGGCTTTACACCGCGAGCTGAATCCGCAATCCTCGGTAGCGGATGCGGGAGCCTCGGCCCCCTTGAAAAGCACCCTCCAGGCGTCTTCATACGTGGTGTCGAAGAGCCTGCTCAAGGCCTGGTGTTGTGCCGGATCAAACTCCCACAAGTTGAAAGCCCATTGTTGGCACGGGAGGATCTGGCGTATGAGCATGACCTGGACTACATTGACAAGCTTGAGATTCTTGTTCACTAGCTTGTGGACGCAGGCTTGGAGTCCGGTCAGCTCCTCCGAATCGCCCCATGTCAGGCCCGTCTCTTTCCAGGAGGTGAGCCTTGTGGGAAAGACGGATCGGAATTCGGGGGCCGCCGCCCATTTGGGATCGTGCGGTTCGGTGATGTAGAACCACCCCGATTGCCACCCTTTAATTGTCTCCACAAAGGAGCCCTCGAGCCATAGGACGTTGGCCATCCGGCCCACCATGGCACCTCCGCACTCCGCTTGGCGGCCGCCCACTACTTTCGGCTTGACATTAAAAGTCTTCAGCCATAAGCCGAAGTGGGGCTGGATGCAGAGGAAGGCCTCTGTCAGGACCCCGACTCAATGTCACATCGATCTAGCCTGTAACACCTCATATCACTTTGCAGCCTCACGCTCGGTATTCCCACGGGTGTCACCTTACCTTTGCCCGGGACCGTTTGCGCCTTTTGGCCCACGTATATGATGATGTCGCTAGCATCCATTTGATAAGGAGCCCGGGCTGACATGACTAGTCGTAAACCCAAAGTGGCACAGACTTACAGGGACAGGCATCCATGACCCAGCATTGAACGTGTCGGTCATCAGCAAGTGGGTCCAGGCTGTAGCACTGGGCTAGCAGGACTCCGGTAAACCGGGCTGTAGCGGGCTATCAGGGCTCCGGCACTCAATGCGTGACATTTCCCTGAGGGACAGACACAGGAACGAAGAAGGACACATGCCGGCCAGCCTAAGTGTTTCGGAGCAGTAGCAAGCTACCATGGCTCAATGGAAACATTAGGAGACATTTCCCGGTAAGAGAGGCTACTAAGGATAAACAACTAGATAGTCAGATCCCACACATACCAAGCATTTCAATCATACACACAATATGCTCGATATGTGCAAATACAACAAGGCATCACAACATGACTCTATGGCACAAGTACTTTATTTAAAGGCTCAGAGAGCCATACATAACATACATACAGGTACGGGTCACACGACCCACATTCAAATCATACAGTCATACAAACCAGCAGTGGAAGTAACTTGTCTGAGTACAGACAACTAGTAAAATAAAAGAGGCTTGGAAAGCCTAGCTATACTACATGGACCTTCACAAGCTCAGGATTACCACCTGGGCCTTAGTCTACTCGTCGATGTCAACGTCTACGAAGAACCCATCAGAAGGGGTTGCAGCGCCTTCTGTAAAATGTAAATTATAGCAACATGAGTACAAAGGTACCCAACAAGACTTACGTGAGATCCTACATACATGCACATTATCAAGAAGGGTTGGTGGAGTTATTGCAGCAAGCCAGCTTTGACTCTTGGCTAAACTATCCTACGAGACTCCAACTTGAAAAGGTTTTGCGCACACGAGTCCACTACTGACCACTTCAGTACACTACCGAGAATCCACCTCCGTCTTCCTACGGAGGGCCATCCTCGGCACTCACGCTTATCTTGAAGCTTTTAGTAGTTTCCAGTTTACTTGTCTATGAACTGTATAGGCAACCAAGTAGTCCTTCACCGCGGACGCGGCTATTCGAATAGATTAGGTTAACCCTGCAGGGGTGTACTTCTTCATACACGCTCTCACCACTTACCGCCGTTTACACGACATGTACTCGGCAACCTTCAAACGGAAGCCCAACGTGGGTGTCGGCCATGACCTACCTAATCACCTAAGCCTCCAATCCAGGTTTATCGCCTATCCAGGTTCCATCCGCAGGGAGTCCGGCCGAGGTTTCCCATACGGCCCCGAACGATGTGTACAGGGTTCCTTGACACCTAACGGGTGCCCGGTATTCCCGGCCACGTACCTACCGCATCACAGCCCACCCCTACGGTCAGCGCTGTCCATGGCCTCCAGTAGGCTACAAACACCAGAAACTACTTGCAACTCCTGGACAGAGAACTAGGGTGAATAAGAAGCCGAGAGGGTCCATTGGTTTCGGGCCCAATGCATGGTAGTAGCTGATTCTTAAATCACACATACAGATCTCAGTGCTTAAGGTCGGCTTCAATGAAACAACCCACCATGTACTCCTACATGGCCTCTCATCGACACCTTTACCAAATCGTGTTCATCACATCACTTTCAATACCGGCATGATCATTTCACTCTAGCCCATCACCCGGATGAACCAGACCTGACACGACTCTAAGCATAGCAGGCATAGCAAGGTAGGAATAACACATACATATGGCTCAATCAACTCCTACACATGCTAGTGGGTTTCATCTAGTTACTGTGGCAATGACAGGTCATGCAGAGGAAATGGGTTCAACTACCATAGCACACAGCAGTTTTGAAACGCGTTGTCTTAATGCAGTAAAAGAGAGCAGAAGCGAGAACATGGGATTGTATCAATATGATCAACTGGTTGGTTGCTTGCCTGATGGATCGATGCACGGTTCTTCGCTAGGGTAGTCACGGTACTCCTCGGAGGCAGAACCTGCCGCAAAGAACACCGATACACAACTATCACCAAACAATGTGCGACAATATGATGCATGCATGAAACATGGCAATATGAGTGTGTTGGGCTAATGCAACTAAAACCAGATGGGTTTGAATCAATTTGAACCAAAGATTCAAATTTCAAACTCATAAATGGCCCTTTAAAGTGTTTTATCTTGTTCTGCACTAAAGCTCAAGTTAGCTTGTCTAAACATGCATGAAACTAGTACAGATGGATAGATTGGATTTTTCTGATCATTTTTCATATATAATTTGTTTGATTTGGAGCTACGGTTGAATTTATATGAATTTTTGAAGTTTGCAACAATTTCTGGAATTTATAAATCATTTAGATTTATTTTAATTCCAGAAAAGGATTACTGCGTCAGCATGAGGTCATGCTGACCTCAGCAGGTCAACAGACCCTGTCCAGGTCAAACCTGACGCGTGGGTCCAGGGTGTCAGTGGCTAATTAACTAATTTGATTTAGTTTAAACTAATCTGGATAATTAGCAGAAGGGGGCCCCACCTGTCATTGACTCAACAGAGTCAACCAGGGCCCACCCGTGGTCAAAGTCAACACGGCTGCACCGGAGTTTAGCCGCCGGCGAGCCCGACGCGGCGGCGGAAGTGGTTTTGGCCGTTCCGGCCACCAAATGGGGCGCGGAGGGCATCTATGTGGAGCTGAGAACGAGCCGCGGCTCTTGGTGGAGTTAGTTGGGGTCGGGGTGGCCGGAGTTGGCGCCTGCGACGACCTAGGCGGCCACCGGAGTTCGGGTGAAGACGAACTCGAGGCTAGGGTGTGCGGTGAGGTGCGGGGAGTGCACGGTTGGACTCAACGCAGCGTGGTGAGTGCGTTGGACACCGAGAGGTGGCCGGAGGATGGCCGGGAGCACGTCGGCGACGAGATCCACGGCGGTGCGTGCGCGTGATCTTCGTGCGGTGGCTACACGGCTCGGGGGCGAGAGAGGAAGGGTAGGAGGGGTAGCTAGGCTCACAGAGCACCCGTAGAGGCCACCGGCGGGGTCGGGGACGGGCTGATGCAGCGACGGCGTTGAAGGGGATCTCCGGCGATGGTGGTTCGGTTGAGGTCCGTGCGGTGGCTTCGGGGCACGCGAGCGCTCGGGGCTCGGCTTGCTCGAAGGAGAGGAGGGTGGCGGAGCTCCTGGACACGGTGGCGCGGCATGGGGTTGACGGAGAGCGTGGCTACGGCGAGGGGGTGGCGGCGATGGCGTCGGCCATGGCGTGGGAGAGCGAGGGAGAGGAGTTGGGGAAGAATGGAGGTGTCCTGGGGGTTCACGGCTCGACGTGGAGTTCATCCAAGCCAGCAACGAGGCGAGGAGGTGAATCAGGGCGACGGACAGCTGCATGGCGCACGCTGCGGCCGCCGTCGGGCACCTGCCTGCCTGCCTGGCCGGCAAGCAGCTCGCTGGCGCGGCGCTGGGCTGGGCCGGCAGGTGGGCCGAGTTGCAGGCGCCAGGTAAGTTTACTTTCTGTTTTTTTTATTTTTCTATTATTCTGCAACTTTGTTGAATTATTAAAAATACCTAGGCAACTCCTAAAATCACCAAACTGCTCCTGGTCCATAGTTGGATTATTTCCAACATGAAACATTTTAGTTTGGAGATATTTGAGCATTTGAAATATTTTATATAATTTTAAATACCCAAATTCAAATAATTATGAATTAACTCAAAGACCTTAGGATGACCTAGAAAAATGTGCAACACTTTTGGCAGAGGTTCTGAACCAAGACAAAAATGATGGACATTTTAGAAGGGCATTTCAGGTTCATTGAAATTATTTTTAGTAAACCCTAGTTGTTTTCAGAGGGGGCTGGGGGTTCTGGCATCCCCATTTCAAATTTCTGATGAAATGATAGACATGATGCAACACTCTAATGCATGAACTAGCTAGGGTGTGACAACTCACCCCCACTCAAAAGAATCTCGTCCCGAGATTTGGGTTCCTCCGGAAAGAAGGCGGGATACTCGAGTCGAAGACGATCCTCCCTTTCCCAAGTTACTTCATTCTCAGAATGGTGCGACCATTGAACCTTGAGAAACTTGATATTATGACGTCGAGTGGTACGCTTAGCTTGATCAAGGATACGAACGGGGTACTCTCGATACGTGAGATTATCTTGGAGATCAAGCGTTTCGTTGTCCACTCCACGGATAGGATCCGAGAAGCAACGCCTGAGTTGGGAAACGTGGAAGACATCATGGACTCTGGAGAGATTCGGAGGTAGTTCCAATTGGTAGGCAACTTCTCCTCGTTTTGCGAGAATGCGAAAGGGTCCAATGTAACGAGGAGCCAATTTGCCCTTGATACCGAAGCGATGGGTTCCCTTCAGAGGGGTAACCCGAAGGTAAGCCTTCTCGTCAACCTCAAAAGTCATAGCCTTATGTTTTCGGTCATATTGACTCTTTTGACGAGATTGGGCTGTTTTCAACTTCTCACGAACGATGCGAACTTGCTCTTCTGCTTCCTGAATCATATCCGGGCCAAAGAATTGTCTTTCCCCGGTTTCTGACCAGTTAAGAGGCGTTCGACACCTTCGTCCATAGAGAACTTCGAAAGGGGCTTTGCCCAAGCTGGATTGATAGCTGTTGTTATAAGCAAATTCGGCAAATGGAAGGCATTTCTCCCACTCCATTCCGAATGAGATAACAGAAGCTCGAAGCATGTCTTCTAGAATCTGGTTGACGCGTTCCACTTGACCACTTGATTGAGGGTGGAAAGCGGCGCTAAAAGAAAGGCGGGTTCCCATAGCATTTTGGAAACTTTCCCAAAATCGAGAGGTGAAAAGACTTCCTCGATCCGAGTTAATTTCCAAAGGAACACCATGGAGAGACACCATTCGGGAGATGTATAAGTCTGCCAATTGACTAGCGGTTATACTCTCACGAACAGGTAGGAAATGGGCTACTTTGGAAAGACGATCGATAACGACGAAGATAGCATTATTCCCTCTCTTGGTCTTGGGAAAACCGGTTATGAAGTCCATACCAATTTTATCCCATTTCCATTCAGGAATAGCTAGGGGTTGAAGGGTGCCAGCAGGCCGTTGATGCTCTGCTTTTACACGACGGCAGACGTCGCAATTAGCAATATACTGAGCAATTTCTCTCTTCATCCTAGTCCACCAGAACCTCTGGCGTAGGTCCTGATACATCTTAGTGCTACCGGGATGAATAGTGAGAGGAGATTCATGAGCTTCCTTAAGGATCAATCGCCTCAGGTTTCGCACCTTGGGGACCACCAGCCGATTCCCGAAGTATACGACTCCTTGATCATCGATGGAGAAACAATTCGCAACTCCTTTCTTGATGTTTCTCTTAATGCGGGAAATTCCCGGATCTACTTTCTGTGCTTTGATGATCTGATCCGTAAGGGTAGGTTTCGCCACCAAGGTGGAAAGAAATCCTTGAGGAACAATGTGAAGGTTAAGCTTCCGAAATTCCTCATGGAGAAGCGGTTGACTTTGTTGTAACATCAGGTTGTTACAATAAGATTTACGACTTAGCGCATCAGCCATGACGTTGGCCTTCCCTGGGGTGTAAGTTATTCCTAAGTCGAAATCTGTGATCAACTCGACCCAACGTCTTTGCCTGAGATTTAAATCCGGTTGGGTGAATATATACTTCAGACTTTGGTGATCAGTGTAGATTTCGCAACGATTACTGAGAAGGTAATGTCGCCATGTTTTGAGTGCATGGACTACGGCTGCAAGCTCTAGATCATGAGTGGGGTAGTTTTCCTCATGTGGGTGTAGTTGCCGTGAAGCATAAGCAATTACGTGTCGATCTTGCATGAGAATACAGCCTAGTCCTTGTCGCGATGCGTCGCAGTAGATAACAAAATCCTTGGAAAAATCCGGTGGTACCAGTACGGGAGCAGAGGTTAAACGTCTTTTCAGTTCCTAAAAACTGTGCTCACATTGTGGAGTCCACTCGAACTTTTTATCTTTCTTGAGGAGTTCAGTTAGAGGTTTGGCAACTTTGGAGAAATTCTTGACAAAGCGACGACAATAGCTTGCTAGGCCAAGGAAACTCCGAACTTGCTTGACCGATTCAAGTGGAGTCCAATTAAGGACGGCTTGAACTCGCTCAGGGTTAACAGCAATGCCTTTACTAGAAATTACATGTCCAAGATAGGTCACTTCTGACAACCAGAATTCACATTTAGAAAATTTGGCATAAAGGCGATGCTCTCGAAGTTTCTTCAACACTAGCCTTAGGTGTTCGGCATGTTCTTCCTCGTTCTTGGAGTAGATGAGTATATCATCGAGGTAAACCACGACGAATTTATCCAAATACTCCATGAAGATAGAGTTCATCAAGCGAGAGAAGGTGGCTGGAGCGTTGGTTAAACCGAAGGACATGACGGTGTACTCGTATTGGCCATAACGAGTAACAAAGGCTGTTTTCGGAATGTCCCCGTTTCTGATTTTGATTTGATGGTAGCCCAACCTCAAATCCATTTTAGAGAAGATTGAGGATCCAGTGAGCTGATCATACAGGTCGTTGATCCTGGGGAGCGGATACTTGTTCTTAATTGTGACCAAGTTGACAGGTCGATAATCTACAACCATCCGGTCCGTACCATCCTTCTTCTTGACGAAGAGGACGGGGCAAGCCCAAGGAGATGAGCTAGGTTGGATGAAACCCTTTTTCAAGGACTCATCGAGTTGTTTCTTAAGCTCAGCTAGTTCAAAAGGTGCCATCTTGTAGGGTCTTCTGGAAATCGGGACAGTTCCTGGAATGAGATCTATCACGAATTCGACATCTCTGTCAGGTGGAACACCTGGCAATTCCTCTGGGAAGACATCCGGAAAGTCACGGACTACCGGAACGTCCTCAAGGTCTAGCAAAGGGCTGGCGTTAAGAGAATATAGCTGTCACTTGGCTATTCGGGTCAAGACATTGACTATCTTCCCCGAAGGATGGGTGAGTTGAACAGTCCTAGAGAAGCAATCAATCTTGGCATGATGGGCTGACATCCAATCCATACCCAAGATGATATTAATATCCGAAGATTTGAGAACTATCAAAGATGCGAGAAAAACAAGTCTGTCGACTTGAATTTCATTTCCATGGCTTACTCTAGAGGTTTGCCATCTAGATCCAGGAGTAGAGATTTCCATAGTGGATGGCATGTCACAGAATGCGGTGTTATGCAAACGAGCATAATTTTCGGATATGAAAGAATGAGATGCTCCTGTATCGAAAAGAACAGATGCCGAGTGGCAATTAACAAGGAGCGTACCGAGAACGACGTTGGGATCCTCTTGAGCTTCCTCAGCAGAGATACAGTTGACATGGCCACGTGCAGCGGTGGCCGGCTTGGCGTAGAACACTTTCCCTGTCGGCTTGCCGCGGGCAACAGTTTTTGCTGTCTGGTTGGGGTTGGTTTGGGGACACTCGCGCATATAGTGGCCTGATTCCCCACACTTGAAACAAGTCACGGAACTGGTACGTGGGGAAGCATTGTTGGTTGGACCACCATAGGGCTTGGCTGGTGCATATGGCTGAGCTGGGCGAGGCGCCTGGAAGGATGGCCTTGGTGTGAACCTGGGTGGCAGGGCAGTGTTAGGCACCCACACGCGGCGCTTCTGAGGACCAGCATCGGATGAGGAACCCAAGTCATGGCCATGCTTGCGTGTTGCTTCATAATCAGTCTGACCAGTCTCAGCACTGATGGCCTTGTTAACAAGCTTCTGAAAAGATGTGCACTCATGCAAACGGAGGTCGCGGCGAAGCTCAGGACTAAGTCCCTTACGGAACCTTGCCTGCTTCTTGGCATCAGTAGAAACTTCCTCAGTTGCATATCGTGCGAGGTTACCGAACTCCCTGCTGTAGGCATCCACAGAGAGTTGACCTTGAGTGAAACTGCAAAATTCCTCACGTTTACGGTCCATGAGACCCTCCGGAATGTGATGTTCACGGAAAGCCTCGCTGAATTCAGCCCAAGTAGTGACATGGTCCGCTGGGCGCATAGCTCCATAATTCTCCCACCATAGGCTGGCGGGGCCTTCAAGATGATATGCAGCAAAGGTGACCTTGTCAGCCTCAGCTACTAGCGCAGAACGCAGTTTGTGAGAAATACTGCGAAGCCAGTCATCAGCATCGAGAGGCTCGACAGAGTGGTGGAACGTGGGTGGATGTAACTTGATGAAATCACTAAGTGACACCAAGTTAGTCCTCTGATGGTGTGCTGTGTTCTGTTCAATACGCTCCAACAAACGGTTGGTCTCCCGCTTGTTTCTCTCAGCCTCTAGCATAACTTCTGCCAGAGAGGGAGGGTAAGGCAGATTTGTTTCCCCAACTCTGCTGCCTTCGGCCTGCTCTGGGGGAGCAGGGTTGTTGCGGGTGTTGACCATCCTAGGAAAAACAAGACAATGGTTTAGTCCAACATGGCAAGATTCTGACATAGAATGTAGAAGGTAATGGACAACTCGGAATGCAAGATGATCATCCGTATGACATGGTAGATACAGAAACTACTTCTTTTATTCCATCGTCATACACACCATACGAGGTTTAGTACAAGACCAACAAGTACTACTATGGTGAGAGGAGGATTACATATCATCGGAGGCATCCCAAGCTCCTATACATTATTTTTCCTACACCCCCGGAATTACTACACGCTAAGTCATATTCCACAAGTCACGCAGGACGGTGGAAATACAACTATTACAATACCTAGTGGAACTACTACTATCTCAGCCATCTCCGTAGTAGTTCTCATAGAAATCTCCTCCATAGCCTGGAAGTTCAACGTGAGCATCCAGAAACAAACGGTCCTGAGGAGCCTGTGGACCAAAAGGGCTAGGGTGAGGTCTTGGACCAACAAACGGTGGCCTGCGAGGACCACGAGGTGGGGTGATGCCTCCCACATCACGCCAATCCATCATGTCCGGCAGAGCAGACCTAACAGGATACAGATCTCTCATATCCATGCATCCAGCTTGCACAGCCGGTGCAAACCGAGTCAAGGTGGCCCAATGATCGGCGCGGGTGTTGAAAAGCTCCATTCTCAAGGCCCGATTCTCTCGGTCCTTATCCTCGAGCAACTCAGCAGTTGTGCGAGTTAGTGAGTCCTCCTGACTCGGGTCAGCATAGATAGCCCGCAGATATCCGTGCGCTCCAGGAAGTGAAGCCGGCATATACTGGAAGTCGGTGTTGCGAAACAGGCCAGACCTGACTCGCATGATGGTTATCATAGAATAAGCCGCATCTTGCACAGCCATCTCAATAGTAACACCGAGCCCATAGGAACAGTGAAGAGCCTCGGTAGAACCAGGATAAGAGGGAAATATCCGGACGGTGCAAAGATACTGGCTTTGGTTAAAATCTCGAAACTGCTCTTCGACCGTGTATTCGGGATACCAACGGTAACCCGTCTCGATCATCACTCGGACTAACATAGACATATGATCGGTCACACCAATGCATCGGGTCAGGCGAACCACTTGATTTTGGTCGCGAGTGGCCATCTGAAAGCACAACCATAATGCAAAGGCATTAGAATTTCTAGCAAAATTTCGACAGCATAACAGCTGTAAATGCTCAAGAAGGGTTTGAGACATTTATCAAAAAAATTGCATAGACACCCAACAATATCATATCAAGGTTCTGGGTTCAACTTATCAGCATAACAAGGTAGTAGAGCTGAACTAGGCTTGTAGTCATCAAACCTATAAGGTACTACTGATTCGTAACACGTGAACCTGATAGAGAGAGAAGATCCTAATCCTTAATCCCCGGTAGAAGAATGGACTGACTCAAATCAGAATGCCATGAGGTAAGAAGTAAAAAGAGCCTTACGTACCATCCCACAATCAATTCCCCTACATATAACTAAAGCATTTCTAGACTCAACATCGACCAGTTTGGCTTGGAGAACCTACAGGCAGTCTGGCTCTGATGCCAACGCTGTCAGGACCCCGACTCAACGTCACATCGATCTAGCCTGTAACACCTCATATCACTTTGCGGCCTCACGCTCGGTAT
This sequence comes from Triticum aestivum, assembly GCF_018294505.1. NCBI lineage: Eukaryota > Viridiplantae > Streptophyta > Magnoliopsida > Poales > Poaceae > Triticum > Triticum aestivum. Next base: position 460,654,967 of record NC_057798.1, on the reverse strand, counting down.
TCCCACGGGTGTCGCCTTACCTTTGCCCGAGACCATTTGCGCCTTTTGGCTCACGTATATGATGATGTCGCTAGCATCCATATGATAAGGAGCCCAGGCTGACATGACTAGTCGTAAACCCAAAGTGGCACAGACTTACAGGGATAGGCATCCATGACCCAGCATCGAACGTGTCGGTCATCAGCAAGTGGGTCTGGGCTGTAGCACTGGGCTAGCAGGACTTCGGTAAACCGGGCTGTAGCGGGCTATCAGGGCTCCGGCACTCAATGCGTGACATTTCCCCGAAGGACAGACACAGGAACGAAGAAGGACACATGCCGGCCAGCCTAAGTGTTTCGGAGCAGTAGCAAGCTACCATGGCTCAATGGAAACACTAGGAGACATTTCCCGGTAAGAGAGGCTACTAAGGATAAACAACTAGATAGTCAAATCCCACACATACCAAGCATTTCAATCATACACACAATATGCTCGATATGTGCAAATACAACAAGGCATCACAACATGACTCTACGGCACAAGTACTTTATTTAAAGGCTCAGAGAGCCATACATAACATACATACAGGTATGGGTCACACGACCCACATTCAAATCATACAGTCATACAAACTAGCAGCGGAAGTAACTTGTCTGAGTACAGACAACTAGTAAAATAAAAGAGGCTTGGAAAGCCTAGCTATACTATGTGGACCTTCACAAGCTCAGGATTACCACTTGGGCCTTAGTCTACTCGTCGATGTCAACGTCTACGAAGAACCCATCAGAAGGGGTTGCAGCGCCTTCTGTAAAATGTAAATTATAGCAACATGAGTACAAAGGTACCCAGCAAGACTTACGTCAGATCCTACATACATGCACATTATCAAGAAGGGTTGGTGGAGTTATTGCAGCAAGCCAGCTTTGACTCTTGGCTAAACTATCCTACGAGACTCCAACTTGAAAAGGTTTTGCGCACACGAGTCCACTACTCACCACTTTAATACACTACCGAGAATCCACCTCTGTCTTCCTACGGAGGGCCATCCTCGGCACTCACGCTTATCTTGAAGCTTTTAGTAGTTTCCAGATTACTTGTCTATGAACTGTATAGGCAACCAAGTAGTCCTTCACCGCGGACGCGGCTATTCGAATAGATTAGGTTAACCCTGCAGGGGTGTACTTCTTCATACACGCTCTCACCACTTATCGCCGTTTACACGACATGTACTCGGCAACCTACAAGCGGAAGCCCAACGTGGGTGTCGGCCACGACCTACCTAATCACCTAAGCCTCCAATCCAGGTTTATCGCCTATCCAGGTTCCATCCGCAGGGAGTCCGGCCGAGGTTTCCCATACGGCCCCGAACGATGTGTACAGGGTTCCGTGACACCTAACGGGTGCCCGGTATTCCCGGCCACGTACCTACCGCATCACAGCCCACCCCTACGGTCAGCACTGTCCACGGCCTCCGGTAGGCTACAAACACCAGAAACTACTTGCAACTCCTGGACAGAGAACTAGGGTGAATAAGAAGCCGAGAGGGTCCATTGGTTTCGGGCCCAATGCATGGTAGTAGTTGATTCTTAAATCACACATACAGATCTCAGTGCTTAAGGTCGGCTTCAATGAAACAACCCACCATGTACTCCTACATGGCCTCTCATCGATACCTTTACCAAATCGTGTTCATCACATCACTTTCAATACCGGCATGATCATTTCACTCTAGCCCATCACCCGGATGAACCAGACCTGACACGACTCTAAGCATAGCAGGCATAGCAAGGTAGGAACAACACATACATATGGCTCAATCAACTCCTACACATGCTAGTGGGTTTCATCTAGTTACTGTGGCAATGACAGGTCATGCAGAGGAAATGGGTTCAACTACCGTAGCACACAGCAGTTTTGAAACGCGTTGTCTTAATGCAGTAAAAGAGAGGAGAAGCGAGAACATGGGATTGTATCGATATGATCAACTGGTTGGTTGCTTGCCTGATGGATCGATGCACGGTTCTTCGCTAGGGTAGTCACGGTACTCCTCGGAGGCAGAACCTGCCGCAAAGAACACCGATACACAACTATCACCAAACAATGTGCGACAATATGATGCATGCATGAAACATGGCAATATGAGTGTGTTGGGCTAATGCAACTAAAACCAGATGGGTTTGAATCAATTTGAACCAAAGATTCAAATTTCAAACTCATAAATGGCCCTTTAAAGTGTTTTATCTTGTTCTGCACTAAACCTCAAGTTAGCTTGTTTAAACATGCGTGAAACTAGTACAGATGGATAGATTGGATTTTTCTGATCATTTTTCATATATAATTTGTTTGATTTGGAGCTACGGTTGAATTTATATGAATTTTTGAAGTTTGCAACAATTTCTGGAATTTATAAATCATTTTAGATTTATTTTAATTCCAGAAAAGGATTACTGCGTCAGCATGAGGTCATGCTGACCTCAGCAGGTCAACAGACCCGGTCCAGGTCAAACCTGACGCGTGGGTCCAGGGTGTCAGTGGCTAATTAACTAATTTGATTTAGTTTAAACTAATCTGGATAATTAGCAGAAGGGGCCCCACCTGTTATTGACTCAACAGAGTCAACCAGGGCCCACCCGTGGTCAAAGTCAACACGGATGCACCGGCGTTTAGCCGTCGGCGAGCCCGACGCGGCGGCGGAAGTGGTTTTGGCCGTTCCGGCCACCAAATGGGGCGCGGAGGGCATCTACGTGGAGCTGAGAACGAGCCGCGGCTCTTGGTGGAGTCAGTTGGGGTCGGGGTGGCCGGAGTTGGCGCCGGCGACGACCTAGGCGGCCACCGGAGTTCGGGTGAAGACGAACTCGAGGCTAGGGTGTGCGGTGAGGTGCGGGGAGTGCACGGTTGGACTCAACGCAGCATGGTGAGTGCGTTGGACACCGAGAGGTGGCCGGAGGATGGCTGGGAGCACGTCGGCGACGAGATCCACGGTGGTGCGTGCGGGTGATCTTCGTGCGGTGGCTACACGGCTCGGGGGCGAGAGAGGAAGGGTAGGAGGGGTAGCTAGGCTCACAAAGCACCCGTAGTGGCCACCGGCGGGGTCGGGGACGGGCTGATGCGGCGACGGCGTTGAAGGGGATCTCCGGCGACGGCGGTTCGGTCGAGGTCCGTGCGGTGGCTTCGGGGCACGCGAGCGCTCGGGGCTCGGCTTGCTCGAAGGAGAGGAGGGTGGCGGAGCTCCTGGACACGGTGGCGCGGCGTGGGGTTGACGGAGAGCGTGGCTACGGCGAGGGGGTGGCGGCGATGGCGTCAGCCATGGCGTGGGAGAGCGACGGAGAGGAGTTGGGGAAGAATGGAGGTGTCCTGGGGGTTCACGGCTCGACGTGGAGTTCATCCAAGCCAGCAACGAGGCGAGGAGGTGAAGCAGGGCGACGGCCAGCTGCGTGGTGCACGCTGCGGCCGCCGTCGGGCACCTGCCTGCCTGCCTGGCCGGCAAGCAGCTCGCTGGCGCGGCGCTGGGCTGGGCCGGCAGGTGGGCCGAGTTGCAGGCGCCAGGTAAGTTTACTTTCTGTTTTTTTTCTTTTTCTATTATTCTGCAACTTTGTTGAATTATTAAAAATACCTAGGCAACTCCTAAAATCACCAAACTGCTCCTGGTCCATAGTTGGATTATTTCCAACATGAAACATTTTAGTTTGGAGATATTTGAGCATTTGAAATATTTTAAATAATTTTAAATGCCCAAATTCAAATAATTATGAATTAACTCAAAGACCTTAGGATGACCTAGAAAAATGTGCAACACTTTTGACAGAGGTTCTGAACCAAGACAAAAATGATGGACATTTTAGAAGGGCATTTCAGGTTCATTGAAATTATTTTTAGTAAACCCTAGTTGTTTTCAGAGGGGGCTGGGGGTTCTGGCATCCCCATTTCAAATTTCTGATGAAATGATAGACATGATGCAACACTCTAATGCATGAACTAGCTAGGGTGTGACAGCCTCGCACACGACGATAAACGCCGAGATGTTGAGGACGAAGTTCGGGGTCAGATCGTGGAAGTCCAGGGCGTAGTAGAACATGAGCCCCCGGACGAACGGGTGAAGAGGAAATCCCAGTCCGCGGAGGAAATGGGGGAGAAAAACGACCCTCTCATGGGGCCTGGGGGTGGGGATGAGTTGCCCCGCATCTGGAAGCCGGTGCGCGATGTCGTCAGACAGGTATCCGGCCTCCCTCAGCTTTTTGATTTGCCCCTCCGTGACGGAGGAGGCCATCCACTTGCCTCCCGCTCCGGACATGGTTCGAGTAGGTCGAGGCAAGATGTGCGGGCTTGGGCGCTGGAGCTCGAGTGCGCAGGGGCGGATAGGCAAAGGAAGAAGAAGGCGTAAATGGAAAGGATAGAATCTTATCCCCTTATATGGGTGGCCGAAGCTACGAGCCCCCACCCACCTAATAAAACTCGCTTATCCCCTAAGCGCCACGGTTAATGGCGCGGTTGGGTTACCCACGCCCGTATTGATGAGAATCCCAGAATAAGGGGACATGATCTCTGCTTCGACAAGACGTGCCAAGGAAACTGCCTCGCTAAACGCACTGAGGTGGAACGGTGAAATGAATAAAGGCTAGACCGTGGCATGATGTCACGCCGCGGAATACGTCAGCAGATTAGATTTGTGTAAATATTATTCTCTCTACGGTGGCATGTGGAACTTGTTTTTGCAGAGCCGGACACTATCCTTGTGTTCAAACATCTTCTATGAAGTATTCGGAGGAGGAACCCGCCTTGCAATGCCGAAGACAACTTGCGCGCCGGACTCGTCGTCATTGAAGCCTAGTTCAGGGGCTACTGATGAGGTGCGGGAGGTGAGAATTGACAACTTTGTTTGAACACAAGGTTTCAATGACGACGAGTCCGGCGCGCAAGTTGTCTTCGGCATTGCAAGGCGGGTTCCTCCTCTGAATACTTCATAGAAGATGTTTGAACACAAGGATAGTGTCCGTCTCTGCAAAAACAAGTTCCACATGCCACCGTAGAGAGAATAATATTTACACAAAACTAATCCGCTGACGTATTCCGCGGCGTGACATCATGCCACGGTCTAGCCTTTATTCATTTCACCGTTCCACCTCAGCGCGTTTAGCGAGGCGGTTTCCTTGGCACGTCTTGTCGAAGAAGAGATCATGTGCCCTTATTCCAGGATTCTCATCAATACGGGCGTGGGTAACCCAACCGCGCCATTAACCGTGGCGCTTGGGGGATAAGCGAGTTTTATTAGGCCGGTGGGGGCTCGTAGTTTCGGCCGCCCATATAAGGGGATAAGATTCTACCCTTTCCATTTACGCCTTCTTCTTCCTTCTCCTATCCGCCCATGCGCACTCGAGCTCCAATGCCCAAGCCCGCACTTCCCACCTCAACCTTCTCCAATCATGTCCAGAGCGGGAGGTAGATGGATGGCCTCCTCCGTCACGGAGAGGCAAATCAAAAAGCTGAGGGAGGCCGGATACCTGCACAACGACATTGCGCACCGGCTTCCAGACGAGGGGCAGCTCGTCCCCACCCCTAGACCCCATGAGAGGGTTGTATTTCTTCCCCATTTCCTCCGCGGACTGGGCTTTCCTCTTCACCCGTTCGTCCGGGGGCTCATGTTCTATTACGGCCTGGACTTTCACGATCTGGCCCCGAACTTCATCCTCAATATCTCGGTGTTTATCGTCGTGTGTGAGGCCTTCCTCCACATCGAGCCCCATTTTGGCCTATGGCTCAAGATTTTCAGCGTCAAGCCGAAGGTCGTGGGCGGACGCCAAGCGGAGTGCGGAGGCGCCATGGTGGGCAAGATAGCCAACGTCACATGGCTCGAGGGCGCCTTTGTGGAGACCATCAAAGGGTGGCAATCGGGGTGGTTCTATATCACCGAGCTGCGTGACCCTGTATGGGCAGCGGCCCCCGAATTCCGATCTGGCATCCCCACGCGGATCACATTTTGGAAAGAGACGGGCCTGTCGTGGGGCAATCCGGCAGAAGTGACCGGACTTCAAACCTGCATCAAGGACCTGATCGGCGGGAAGGTTAAATTCGTCACCATGGTCCAGGTCATGCTCTTCCGCCGGATTCTCCCGTGTCAACGACGGGCTTTCAATTTGTGGGAGTTCGACCCGGCCCAGCACCAGACTCTGTCCCAGCTTTTCAACACAAAGCATGAAGATGCCTGGAAGGTGCTATTCAAGAGCTCCAAGGTCCCCCCTCCCGTCACCGAGGATCACGGATTCTGCGCCAAGCGCCAAGCTAGCACGGTGAGCTTACTTTTCCCATTTCGGGATGTTTTGTTTTCCATAGTTTAACTCTATGCGGGATCTAAACTCCCTTACCTTTGACAGGATTGGCTGAAGAAGTCCGGGCAGGTCAACTATTCGGCTCCTTTGCCCGAAGACCCAGCGGATGCTCGTCTAACCAAGCTGCTGGTTCCGGCACCCCACGTGGTGCCGGAGAAGAAGGCCAAGAAGAAGAACACGGGGACTCGAAAGAGCTCCTGGCGCCTGGTGGTGTCAGATTCTGCGCCTGACAGTCCCGAAGCCCCCTCCGCCTCTGAAGACGTGGAGGAGGAAGAAGAAGAAGCCCCTCCCCCTCCAATGGGGGAAGGAAAGAAAAGGAAGGCCGCCCCAGCTGGGGAGGCCGGAGGGTCCAAGAAGGGGAAAACCCTTTTGCAGGACTACGCCTCCGATGCCAAAGACGGCGGGGAGGAATGGTCATCCAGGGTTAAGCCCCTGGCAAAATCGTAAGTGTCTGGATACCCGAATAACTTATGGCGCCCCTCTATTATTCGATAGCTTCTGACGCCGGATTTTAATTATGCAGTCCACCCAGAGCTCAGCTCAGCGATTCGTCGGCAGCTCCCTGAATTCGTCGGATGTGAATAGCGCTTCACTTCCGACAGCTTCCTCCCCGCTCCCTGCAGATGACGCCGAGGTGGAGTCCCAAAAGGGACCGAACCAGGAGGAGGTGGTCCTGGAGGCGCCCCAAGGCGGCCTCCCGGACTCCAGGCCCAAAGGGGGCAAAGCCCCGGAGGGATCTAAGTCCGGCCCCGGGACGGACACTGCTCCGGAACCACCAACGGTTCCAGAGTCCGACAGGCGGCGCCTTCATAAGGAGGGCGAGCCTACGCCGCCGGCGACCTCCGTCCATCCGGAGGCGCCGGACAATTTGCTGGAGGCGCTTAACGGCGCCTCCACCGACGAGGAACACCGCACTGTTATGGGTGCGGTGATTCAAAAGGTTCAGTCCCCGAAAAGCAGGCTGACAGGAACCTGTACAAGTCTGTTAACAGGCTTTGAGGTATGTGTTCAAAACTTATAAAAATGTTACCGCATAGACAGTAGCTCTTGATGCTCCGTTCGGCGTTCGGAAAAGAAAAGCCGAGCTGAGGATCTAAAAAGATATACGCAGGAGTCTAATAAAAATATGTTGATATGGGCATGCAGGCTGTGCTGCTGACCTCTGCCGCACTGACTGCGGAGGTCAATGCATTGAAGGGAAGCCTCAAGCGGTCCGAGAGCGAGCTCGGCCGTGCCAAGAAGCAGCTCGAGGACAAGGAGGGTATACATACCGTATGTAAATGTATATAGAGATACTTGGTTGCAAATAATGACAGGACCAACTTAAATGTTGCAGGGGCCACGGCCGAGGTGGCAACCCTGAAGGCGGCGGTCTCCAAGGCCAAAAACAGTGCGGCCCTGGAGCACGCCGAGCGAGAGAAGCAGGAGGCGCGGGTGGCGGAGGTGCGGCAAGAGCTCCAGGCTCTCGTGGAAAAACACGAGAGTTTGGAGCGTGTCTCGAAGACGCGAGAGTCCGAGCTCGCAATGGCGCTTGAGAGTGCCAAAAACGCTAAGGCCGAAGCCCAGAAGGCCCTCCAGGAGATCGAGGCGATGAAGAAAATAGCGGCTGGTAAGGCATTTTTTATGCAAAGCAAGAATATAAAAGTTAATTATCTGCTACTTACCCGAATCTGGAGCTCTCCAGGAGTGTTCGTCGATCTGCCCCGTAGTGTGTCTGATGCCGCCGCATACTACCGAGCCGAAGAGGGGGGCTCGATGGAAAAAGTGTTCTGGTCTTAGTATGCTGAGGCCGAACATTCGGTGCCCCTGAGCGACCAGCTGAAGCAACTAGTCGAGCTCCATAAGGTGGCCGAACAGGCCATGAAGGGCCTCATAGCTCGGCTGTGGCCTGGAGAAGCCATGCCTGGGAGCTACTTCGGTCTCGTGCGACGGCTGGTGGACGTGTGTCCATCGATTGAGGTCGTAAAGCGCTCCGTCTGTATCGAAGGTGCCCGTCGGGCCCTTGCCCGTGCTAAAGTGCACTGGGGCAAGCTGGACGCTGAGAAGCTTGTGACGGACGCGCCCCCACCGGGCAAGGAGTATCGCACGGTCGAGATGTATTATAAGGGCGTCCTGAAGGGTGCTCGCCGTATAGCGGACGAATGCACTAAAGATGTAATTTTTGAGTAGGCTCACATCTGTTATCCTGTACGCTGAAAACTTTGTTCATATGCGGTAAGAAACGCTTGTTAATTTAAAATATTACCTTCTGTGCGGCCGTTTATCAAATCTAAGAGATGCAAGTCGTCGGCTTCGACCCCCATGCCACGAGTGCTGGGGTGTTCGGGATAAACCTGAGCGCTCTTGTTCCCATTCTTGGGTCCATCTAGGGAGGCACTCAGCACAACGAACCAGGCCGTCGGACTTATAATGCTTTATCACTCTCACTTAGCAATAAAATTCTATAATTTTAAATTTCAGCGAAGCCCCTAGTATTCGGAAGACCGAGTTCGAGGCGCTATCCACGCCTAGGCCGGATAAGTCCGGTTCCTCGCTCTAAGCGGCATAAGTCTTTAAGGACTCGAAAAACCTCGCGAACAGCGACCGGTCTCTTGCACTATCATGACGGTTAGTTTTAGCTTTCTCTACTGAGGTGTTAACCCAGCTCAACTGGGGCACAATCGCAGTAGTTCTCCCAGCGCTACCTTAGCCAACATTGCGGAACGTAAGGTACCAAAACATGGGAGCCGGGCAAACCCAACTATTGACCAAAGACATGATTCGGAGCCGATGCATATAGTGCTATAAGTTCGGGGTGCCGCACTCATAAGAGTGCTTGGTCTTCTCACACCATGTTATGGGGTGCTTTAGCCCCTGGTGTATTGTTCGTACCAAAGTGTACAGTTGCATAATGTCATGACTGAACATGTATATAAAAAAGGAATACAATAATAGATAGAAGCTATGTATTGTTTAAAAAAATTGCTGCTATGAAAGCAGAACGATACAAATAGTGTGATAAGCAAGGGGTGGGATTATTTGACATGCCCCCTCCAGGGGCAAGCTACGGATTTTAAGTAAAATAGGTAGTATGCTCGTTATAGAGACCACCTGGACGTTTGACGCGGCTTGTCCTCACCCTGGCTGTCGCATCATGTGTTCGGCGAGTGTATTGCCGGACAGGCCTTCTGAGTAGTTGGGTCCTGAAAGTATATATATATATATATAAAGGAAAACGGCCAAATAGGGAGCCCCCTAGTGCGGTTGAGCCGCATTCTGGGCATGCCGTAGTTGTGCCCCTCCCCTTATGCCCATGGTATTTTCAAAGCATAATCATGTACGCATGGTACCGATAGCACCATCTGACGAGGGCTGGGGTTGGGGCCGCACTGCTATGCTTGCTCGGATCGTGCCAGCCGGCTCTGTTATAGGTTGCTTCGGGCGCGCTTGACGTTGTCCGGACGTTTAATACCCGGATTTGAGAGTTGCCTTGAGAGGCTGCAATGTACTTCCGCCGCCAGGGCCGCTGTGTGCTCCTCTGTTCGGAGAGAGCGTTCGGTGTTTCCATTTACCGTAATGACTCCGCGAGGACCTGGCATCTTGAGCTTGAGATATGCGTAGTGCGGCACCGCATTGAATTTTTCGAATGCAGTTCGTCCGAGCAAGGCGTGATAACCACTGCGGAATGGGACTATGTTGAAGATTAACTCTTCGCTTCAGAAATTATCCGGGGATCCGAAGACCACTTCGAGTGTAACCGAGCCTGTACAGCTGGCTTCTACATCTGGTATGATGCCTTTAAAGGTTGTCTTTGTGGGTTTAACCCTTTATGGCTCTATACCCATTTTTCGCATTGTATCCTGATAAAGCAGGTTCAGGCTGCTGCCGCCGTCCATGAGGACTCTGGTGAGGTGAAATCCGTCAATGATTGGGTCTAGGACCAATGCGGCGAATCCGCCGTGACGGATGCTGGTGGGGTGGTCCCTTCGATCAAATGTGATCGGGCAGGAGGACCATGGGTTGAACTTTGGGGCGACTGGCTCCAACGCATAGACGTCCTTGAGAGCATGCTTCTGCTCCCTCTTGGGGATATGGGTTGCGTATATCATGTTCACCGTCCGCACTTGCGGGGGGAATCCCTTCTGTCCTCTGTTGTTCGGCGGCCGGGGCTCCTCCTCGTTATCGCTACGCAGCCCCTTGTCCCTGGTTTCAGCACTTAACTTGCCTGCCTGCTTGAACACCCAACAATCCCTGTTGGTGTGGTTGGCTGGTTGTTCGGGGGTGCCGTGTATCTGGCACGAGCGGTCGAGTATCCGGTCTAAGTTGGATGGGCCCGGAGGGTTTCTTTTGAATGGCTTCTTCCGTTGACCGGGTTTGGAGCCTCTGAATGCGGCGTTGACTGTCGTATCCTCGGTATTGTCGCCGTTAATGCGGCGTTTGTGCTTGTTGCGACGTGACCTGCCATTGTTGTACTTGGTATCCGAATTACCAGGGCTCTTGGTTATGTTATTGCTACGAGCTAGCCAGCTGTCTTCGCCCGCGCAGAAGCGGGTCATGAGTGTCGTGAGGGCTGCCATGGATTTCGGCTTTTCCTGTCCTACGTGCCGGGTAAGCCATTCGTCTCGGATGTTGTGCCTGAAGGCAGCAAGGGCCTCGGCGTCCGGACAGTCGACTATTTGATTTTTCTTGGTTAGGAACCGTGTCCAGAATTGCCTGGACGATTCCTCTGGCTGCTGGATTATGTGGCTTAGGTCATCGGCGTCTGGTGGTCGCACGTAAGTGCCCTAGAAGTTGTCAAGGAATGCGGATTCCAGGTCCTCCCAGCAACTAATTGACTCTGCTGGCAGGCTGTTAAGCCAATGTCGAGCTGGTCCTTTAAGCTTGAGCGGGAGGTATTTGATGACGTGTAGACCATCACCACAGGCCATGTGGATATAAAGGAGGTAATCCTCGATCCATACCGCGGGATCAGTTGTGCCGTCATATGTTTCAATGTTTACGGGCTTGAAACCCTCGGGGATTTGATGATCCATTACTTGTCTGTGAAGCATAGTGGGTGTGCGGCGCCCCTGTACTGGGCTATAGCGCGGCGCAGCTCAGATGAGCTTGGTTTGTTGTATTCGGCCTGGCTGTATTTATCATATTCACTGTGACGGTTATCATCACGTGATGTGGGCACCCACGCGATCCGTAGATCGATCTTGTTTGCCTTGCCTTGTCCTCCAGTATGTCTTGCAGGTCTGTTGCGTCTCCCCGTACTCTGTTATGTTTTGAGCGGTGCCGGGGTGCAGCTTGGGTCGAGGGCCCGAAGGTCTCTCTGTCGCGGCCACGGGGTGGCCGATCGGGTGCGTCGTACGCTGGTAATGTAGGTCTAGTTGCTTCCTCCTCAAGTTGGGGTAGCAGCCTGCGCTTTGGGTAGCTCTTGGAGGGGCGCTCGAGTTTATACTCTTCGGCCGCCAGGACTTCGGTCCATCTGTCGGCTAGCAAGTCTTGGTCAGCTCTAAGCTGCTGCTGTTTTTTCCTGAGGCTGCGTGTCGTGGCCATAAGCCTGCGTTTGAAACGCTCTTGTTCGACGGGATCCTCTGGCACGACGAAATCGTCGTCGTCGAGGCTTGCCTCGTCTTCGGAGGGAGGCATATAATTGTCGTCCTCAACCTCTCTATCGGCCGCTCTCTCATGAGGGTTGGCTCCTTCGTCCTCCTGCAGTGAATTCTGCTGCAGGGGGTTATCTTCGGCACTGTCCGGTGTGTTGTTATCTCTGGTGCCGGATTTGCCGTTCTTGCTTTGGCGGGATTTAGAGCGGCACCGCTGACGTCGGCGCTTGGGTTGGTTCTTGGAGGGGTCATCCTTCATTTTTTCCTCGCCATCCCCTGCTTTGGGGGTGTCCACCATGTATATGTCATGTGACGAGGTGGCTTTCCAGTTCCCTATAGGTGCTGGTTCTTGGTCGTCTCCTTCATCGACGTTCATACCGTCGATGTCTTCGGAGTCAAAGTCGAGCATGACGGTTAGATCGACGACAGTGGCTATAAAGTGGGTGATGGGTGGGTTTTGAATTTCTTCGTCGTCCGTATCCCAACCCTGCTGACCATAATCCGGCCAGGGCTCTCCTGACAAAGAGAGAGACTTTTGGGAGTTCAGGATATTGCCAAAGGGCGAGTGCTGAAAGACGTCCGCGGCGGTGAACTCCGTGATCGGAGCCCAATCGGGTTCGATCGGAGGGGGTGCGGAAGATTCGGAGTCCGGAACGGAGTCCGGCACCTTGGAGTCACGGGCCTTGCAAAGGACTAGGCTGGTATTCGGCTCTATCGCCGTGGAGATTGCGGCTCCTGGGGCGGCGTCCAACCGTCCGTCCCTGGTTAGCGCAGTCGGCTCCGAACTAATGGTCGGAGCAAACTCCTGAGCGGCACTCTGGGCGCTGTCCGGCGGCAGAGCTAGGTCATGCCCATTGAGACAGTGCGGCGCGCTCAGCCGTGGCTCGAATCCGTCGAAGATCAAGTCCCCGCGAATGTCGGCCGTGTAGTTTAAGCTTCCAAACCTGACCTGATGGCTAGGGGCGTAGCTTCCGATCTGCTCTAGATGGCCAAGCGAGTTGGCCCGCAGTGCGAAGCCGCCGAATACGAAGATCTGTCCGGGGAGAAAAGTCTCACCCTGGACCGCGCAGTGGTTGACGATCAAAGAAGCCATCGGGCCTAAAGGTGACGACACAGAGGAACTCTCAATGAAAGCACCAATCTCGGTGTCAAAACCGGCGGATCTCGGGTAGGGGGTCCCGAACTGTGCGTCTAGGCGGATGGTAATAGGAGACAAGGGGCACGATGTTTTTACCCAGGTTCGGGCCCTCTCGGTGGAGGTAAAACCCTACTCCTGCTTGATTAATATTGATGGTATGGGTATTACAAGAGTTGATCTACCACGAGATCGAAGAGGCTAAACCCTAGAAGCTAGCCTATGGTATGATTGGTGTTCGTCCTACAGACTAAAACTCTCCGGTTTATATAGACACCGGAGAAGGCTAGAGTTACATAGAGTCGGTTATAATGGGAGGAGATCTTCATATCGTATCGCCAAGCTTGCCTTCCACGCCAAGGAAAGTCCCTATCCGAACACGGGACGGAGTCTTCAATCTTGTACCCTCATAGTCCGGGAGTCCGGCCAAAGGTCATAGTCTGGCCATCCGGACACCCCCTAATCCAGGACTCCCTCAGCGAGCATCGGAGACATGGCTGCCCGGTCCACGCCCCAGGATCCCTGGCCCTCCTGTCAGATGCATGGAGCGACTCCAGGCCCCCCGCGCGTCCGCTCTCTGTTGACCCACGGTCAAATCCTTCGCCGCACCGGCGGCGGCCGTGCTCGGCGCCGGAATCCTGTCACCAATGCGAGCAAAATGGCAAGTAAAAGCGACGACGTCACCGATGTCGAAGGACTCACCCTCCCGGAGGAACCGTGCGTCCACCGTCTTCCCGCGCTCGTCCAGAAGCACGATGCACAGCGTCTCTCGTCGGAGCCAGAGAACGCCGACGTCCAGCGAAATCCGCCGCGCCATCATGAGATCCGATGCGAATCAGACCCGCCATCGCGCATCGCCCGCCGCGCCCGGGTCGCTCACACCGCCAGAGCTGCTCGCATCGATCGCGCTGCCCGTGCTGTGCGCATCACCCGCGCCGCCTCCGCCGCGCGCAACGCCCACGCCGCCGG
>NC_057798.1:460635747-460640524 GCF_018294505.1 Triticum aestivum | reverse complement strand
TACACGCGCCGCGCGTGGCGTCCACGCCGGCTGCACCGCGCGCCTCCGCACCGCCCGCTCCCCGTGCGCCGCCCGCATCGCCCGAGACGCGTCGGTCGCGTCGGTCGCGTGTGTCACCCGCCATCTTCGGGAGGTACTCACTTGCTTTGTACCTTTCCCCGACCCGGTAAAAATAAAAAAGGTGAAATGAACATCTTACGGCGTGTCATGGAAGTAACTGAGGCCGCCCATGTCGTCACTGGCTACGAATGCATGCCATGACGTGACATCGTTAGTATCATCAGCACACTTTGTAACTATCGGCTATAGCGTTGTACAGCTCCACCGATGTGCTAAACGAAAGATGAGGAGCAGCGAGAAGGCAAACGGCAAGGAAGGCAAACACAGTGAGATATTGGGCATGGCATCACGCATAATCCAATAAGATATGCCATTTGCTATGATTTGCATTATAAATCTCTGCATGGGGGCGTCATTTGCTTTCGAAAAAGTTTCGAGCCGTGGAAGTCCTCCTTGATTAATTTGGGCATTTCCATCTACCATCCTGCATTCATCCGTGGTCCGTTATGAGTGCCCAAAAATTCTCTGTTCATATTCAGTAATTTGACACCCTCTATTAGCTCAGTTCATCTCAGTCATTAGTGTAGTTAATTAATACACATTTTGTGGAATCCTTGGACTCAAACCTGTTAAGCTCAACCTGGCCAGTCACTAAAGTTAGTGTGCGTGGGTGCGGGCGTGCGTATGTTTTTTTCTGAAAGAACTGAATATTTTGATCAAGCTATCCTAGCAGTGATCAACTTTGCATGGCTGACGAAGACCTCGGCTTCTTTTCAGATCACAAGGTGAGCAATGGGGCAATGGTGTCCAAGCGAAACGATCGCGAAAGATGTAACAGAAGTACGTAACCAGCTCTTCTCTGCACAGCCACATACATTTGCAGTTCACCTGCGACCCAAATTATGCCATGCTGATTCTGTTTTCGATCCATGTCAGTTGATTGGCAGGACTCCGCTGGTGTACCTGAACAAGGTAGTAACCGGATGCGAGGCTCGGGTCGCTGCGAAGCTTGAGATCATGGGGCCATGCTCCAGTATCAAGGATAGGTAAGTCAAGTGCATGCAGTTAATCAGCATGGATTATCAGTGGTACAGATAGTTCTGGGGATAATCTTGATTTTGCAGGATTGGTTACAGCATGATCGCCGACGCAGAAGAGAAGGGTCTCATAACTCCAGGAAAGGTGAACGCTGATCAGTGAGAGACAGAGTGACAGACACCACATGTACGTAGATTATCGTCAAAGTCATAGCTGATTTTGTTGTTCTTCGTTTTCAGAGTGTTTTGATCGAGCCTACGGGCGGCAACACCGGCATCGGGCTGGCCTTCATGGCGGCCGCCAAGGGGTACAAGCTGATCGTGACGATGCCGTCGTCGGTGAGCACGGAGAGAAGGACGGTGCTCAAGGCGTTCGGCGCGGAGGTGGTGCTCACCGACCCGCTCCGTGCCATGGACGACGTTGTGCGGCGGGCGGAGGAGATCGCCGCCAAGACGCCCAACTCCTACGTCCTCCAGCAGTTCGAGAACCCTGCAAATACGAAGGTACGTACGTGCCATGCCAATCGGTGATCTCACTTTGCCTGAATTTGAAGGTTAATTTAACTTGTGCTGCTGCCTGAAATACGAACGGCACGCCAGGTGCATTACGAGACGACGGGGCCGGAGATCTGGAGCGGGACTGCCGGCGCAGTGGATATCCTGGTGGCCGGCATAGGGACCGGGGGCACCATTACGGGGGCAGGGAAGTACCTCAAAGAGATGAACCCTGAAATCCAGGTGACATGCATGACTGGCCTATGTTCATCTGCGATTTTCTTTCTCCATTTACAATGCAATTTTGGCTTGATTGTGGTTGTATTGGCATTTTCAACCTGAAGATCTATGGCGTGGAGCCGTCAGAGTGCGCCGTTTTGTCCGGAGGGAAACCTGGTGAGATAAGTAATTTTCTTTTGAGAATTATAAGTACAAATTGTAATCCTATTGGCGTGCTCATTTTTACTGGTTTTCAAATCCAGGCCCGCACAAAATCCAAGGTCTCGGGGCCGGTTTCGTCCCTGGAGTCTTGGACGTAAGCATTCTAGATGAAGTCTTCCAAGTGAGTAAAATGTTCCCCGTTTGTCGCATTTCTCTTGGAAAGTTGATATGACTACCCACTGCATTTTTTTTTCTTTTCTTTTCTTACATTTATCTACTCGAGCGGCCAGATCACGAACGAGGAAGCCGCGAGCATGGCGAGGCAGATCGCGCTGAAGGAAGGGCTTCTTGTGAGCAAACAAACCCCATAATTCACTAGAAATCTCATTATATAACATCCTACGTATGATTTTCTCTTTCTCGAAGCCTGGTTGTGTAAGATGATACATGGTTTGTTCAGGTCGGGATGTCATCAGGCGCGACCGCGGCTGCTGCCATCAGGGTGGCGCGGAGGGTCGAGAACAGAGGCAAACTCATCGTCGTAAGTGCCGTACTACCTCTGGGTTCATGAGATTGTATTTTTTTAAAGAAATATATATTAATATCAAGAAGATACCAATTACACCACCAACAAGACGCATAAAAACATCCAGGATGCACACAAAAAAAAGGCAAAAAAAAAAACGACCCTGCCACGGTGATCAATCACCTGCAGTAGCAACACTCTAACCACCACCAAAGACAGCACCTGGACTAGAAAGAATGTTCTCCAAAAGCAACATATCCGGGAAAAAAGCAATGCACAAGTGTTATCGTTGCCGGAACAAAGATCATAGGTTTTCACCCTGAAGAAAGACCGCGTTTTCAAAACAATGCCTTCAATAAGGACACTGCCAGGCACAACCAATAAAAGTCAGACCTTGAGCTTTCACCCTGAAAATCACGTCTCGGTACTCAAATGAATACCACCAACAAAGAAGTCCTCCAATGCTGCCACCCCACTTGCGGAGGCTACTACTGCAAGTCAAGTCTTTCGTCAGACTGTCTACTTGCTGTGGTATCGTTTTTCACCGTGTTTTTTGTTCTTGTTCGTTGTAGGTTGTGTTCGCCAGCTGCGGAGAGCGCTACCTCTCGTCGTTTCTCTTCGAGTCCATCAAAAAGGAGGCGGAAAATATGGTGTTGGAGCCATGAACGCTGACTTCTCATGTTTTTGGAAAAAAGTTCAGGCACTTCGCTTATTTTCGGTCGTGCTGCTGGCAGCGGCTTGTATTCCCTCCGGTTCAATGGGAGTTTTACTTGTTTTTCATTTTATAAATTTGGCACATATAGTTTCAATAATTTTAATATTAATTGGCGGAGGAAATTGCACAAACCACCCGCTATTATTGGTGTTGATTTTACACATAACACCTACTCTATGGGTTTGTTGCATAAAATATCAAATACCGGTGTAATCCGCTACATCTAGGTCCAATTCAGCGTTTAGGTACGTTGATATGATTTTCGATGGGTCCATCAACCGGTAGATAAAACCGAGGACTTATAATTGGCCCATTCAATTTTTTCACTTGAAATTTAACATTTTTTAAAGTGGCAACAAATGCTTTAAATCACAAATATATCCGGTACTATTTTGGAAAAACAAATGTAGCTCATTTGGACAAATGATTTGATAGATATTGGAGCTTTCAGTTGTTTCATTAAAAAAACAAGTTATATCTTATCACGTCTTGACCATATCACATAACAATATGTCCTGCAAAAAAAGTTAGACGCCCTTTACTTTGTTGTTGCAAATTTTACGTGGATGCTACGGGCTTCTAGCAAGAACCGTTCTTACCTACGCATCAAAACCACAACGATTTTTCGTCAAGTGTGCTGTTTTAACCTTCAACAAGGACCGGCCGTAGTCAAACTCGATTCAACTAAAGTTGGAGAAACAGACACTCGCCAGCCACATGTGTGTGAAGCACGTCGGTAGAACCAGTCTCATGAATGCGGTCATGTAATGTCGGTCCGGGCCGCTTCATCGAACAATACCGCCGAATCAAAATAAGACGTTGGTGGTAAGCAGTATGACTATTATCGTCCACAACTCTTTGTGTTCTACTCGTGCATATAACATCTTCGCATAGACCTGGCTCGGATGCCACTATTGGGGAACGCAGTATTTCAAAAAATTCCTACGATCACGCAAGATCTATCTAGGAGATGCATAGCAACGAGAGGGGAGAGTGTGTTCACGTACCCTCGTAGACAGAAAGCGGAAGCGTTTAGTAACGCGGTTGATGTAGTCGAACATCTTCGCGATTCAACCGATCCTAGCACCGAACGTACGACACCTCCGAGTTCAGCACACGTTCAACACGATGACGTCCCTCGAGCTCTTGATCCAGTTGAGGACAAGGGAGAGTTACGTCAGTACGACAGCGTGGTGACGGTGATGATGAAGTTACTAGCGCAGGGCTTTGCCTAAGCACTACGATGATATGGAGGTGTGTAACTGTGGAGGGGGCACCGCACACAGCTAAGAGAAGACTTGGTGTGCCTTTGGGGTGCCCCCGCTTCCGTATATAAAGGGGGGAGGAGAGGAGGCGGGACCCCTAGGGGCGCGCCAAGTGTGTGGAGTCCTACTAGGACTCCCCAGTCCTAGTAGGATTCCCCTCTCCTTTTTCCTTTTCCGGAGTAGCAAAGGGGGAAAGAGAGAAGGAGTAGGAGAGGGAAAGGGGGTGCGCCCCCACCCCTTGTCCAATTCGGATTGGCAAGGGGGGTAGGGCGCCACCTCCTGGCCGACCCTCTCTCTT